>NC_057809.1:336212048-336289819 GCF_018294505.1 Triticum aestivum
TTCATATAAATTCAACCGTAGCTCCAAATCAAACAAATTATATATGAAAAATGATCAGAAAAATCCAATCTATCCATCTGTACTAGTTTCATGCATGTTTAAACAAACTAACTTGAGGTTTAGTGCAGAACAAGATAAAACACTTTAAAGGGCCATTTATGAGTTTGAAATTTGAATCTTTGGTTCAAATTGATTCAAACCCATCTGGTTTTAGTTGCATTAGCCCAACACACTCATATTGCCATGTTTCATGCATGCATCATATTGTCGCACATTGTTTGGTGATGGTTGTGTATCGGTGTTCTTTGCGGCAGGTTCTGCCTCCGAGGAGTACCGTGATTACCCTAGCGAAGAACCGTATCCGTGCATCGATCCATCAGGCAAGCAACCAACCATTTGATCATATCGATACAATCCCATGTTCTCGCTCTTGCTCTCTTTTACTGCATTAAGACAACGCGTTTCAAACTCCTGTGTGCTACGGTAGTTGAACCCATTTCCTCTGCATGACCTGTCATTGCCACAGTAATTAAATGAAACCCACTAGCATGTGTAGGAATTGTTTGAGCCATATGTATGAGTTGTTCCTACCTTGCTATGCCTGCTATGCTTAGAGTCGTGTCAGGTCTGGTTCATCTGGGTGATGGGCTAGAGTGAAATGATCATGTCGGTAATGAGAGTGATGTGATGAACACGATTTGGTAAAGGTATCGATGAGAGGCCATGTAGGAGTACATGGTGGGTTGTTTCATTGAAGCCGACCTTAAGAACCGAGATCTATATGCGTGATTTAAGATTCAGCTACTACCATGCATTGGGCCCTGAAATATGACCCCGCTCGACTTCTTATTCACCCTAGTCCTCTGTCCAGGAGTTGCAAGTAGTTTCTGGTGTTTGTAGCTTACTGGAGGCCGTGGACAGCGCTGACCCGCGGGGTGGGCTGTGATGCGGTAGGTACGTGGCACGGTGTATCGAATACCCGTTAGGTATCTTGGGAACCCTGTACACATCGTTCGGGGCTGTATGGGAAACCTCGGCCGGACTCCCTGCAGATGGAACCTGGATAGGCGATAAACCTGGACTAGAGACTTAGGTGTTTAGGTAGGTCGTGGTCTACACCCACGTCGGCTTTCGCTTGAAGTCTGCCGAGCACATGTCGTGTGCAGACGCTAAGTGGTGGAAACATGTATGAAGAAGTACACCCCTGCAGGGTTAACATGATCTATTCGAATAGCCCCGTCTGCGGTAAAGGACTACTTGGTTGCTTATACAGTTCATAGACAAGTGAATGGATACTACTAAAAATCTCAAGATAAGCGTGAGTGCCGAGGATGGCTCTTCCGTAGGATGACGGAGGTGGATCCTCGGTGGTGTATTGAAGTGGTGAGTAGTGGACTCGTGTGCGCAAAACCATTTCAAGTTGGAGTCTCGTAGGATAGCTTAGCCAAGAGTCAAAGCTGGCTTGCTGCAATAACTCCACCAACCCTTCTTGATAATGTGCATGTATGTAGGATCTGACGTAAGTCTTGCTGGGTACCTTTGTACTCATGTTGCTATAATTTACATTTTACAGAAGGCGCTGCAACCCCTTCTGATGGGTTCTTCGTAGACGTTGACATCGACGAGTAGACTAAGGCCCAGGTGGTAATCCTGAGCTTGTGAAGGTCCACGTAGTATAGCTAGGCTTTCCAAGCCTCTTTTATTTTACTAGTTGTCCGTACTCAGACAAGTTACTTCCGCCGCTGGTTTGTATGACAGTATGACTTGAATGTGGGTCGTGTAACCCATACTTGTATGTATGTTATGTATGGCTCTCTGAGCCTTTAAATAAAGTACTTGTGTCGTAGAGTCATGTTGTGATGCCTTGTTGTATTTGCACATATCGAGCATATTGTGTGTATGATTGAAATGCTTGGTATGTGTGGGATCTGACTATCTAGTTGTTTATCTTTAGTAGCCTCTCTTACCGGGAAATGTCTCCTAGTGTTTCCATTGAGCCATGGTAGCTTGCTACTGCTCCGGAACACTTAGGCTGGCCGGCATGTGTCCTTCTTCGTTCTTGTGTCTGTCCCTTCGGGGAAATGTCACGCATTGAGTACCGGAGCCCTGTTAGCCCGCTACAGCCCGGTTTACCGGAGTCCTGCTAGCCCAGTGCTACAGCCCGGACCCACTTGCTGATGACCGACACGTTCGATGCTGGGTCATGGATGCCTATCCCTGTAAGTCTGTGCCACTTTGGGTTTACGACTAGTCATGTCAGCCCGGGCTCCTTATCATATGGATGCTAGCGACATCATCATATACGTGAGCCAAAAGGCGCAAACGGTCCCGGGCAAAGGTAAGGCAACACCCGTGGGAATACCGTGCGTGAGGCCGCAAAGTGATATGAGGTGTTACAGGCTAGATCGATGTGACATTGAGTCGGGGTCCTGACAAATGACTCTCCAACAAACTGGTTCTTCGAGGGACCCCAGATGGCAACACTGGTTCTTGCCGTCGAGACGGCAACCCTCAAGGCACTCACCCGCCTCCGAGACCTCCTTCCAGAGATGGCAGACGAGTTGGCAACCCGCTTCTTACCTTATCGGAAGGAAGGTGAGGATGAGAGCAGTGCACCAGCTCCACCATTAGAAGAAGGACTTCCACTCCGATTCCAGACCTACTTCAGCCTTTGTGCCGATAGTTTGGCACAACACTTGGCCTCAGAATCGATGAAGCTCCGAAAGGAACTTCATGAGACCAAGGCACTTCTTCGCCAAGCACAAGAGAAGACGGATAGGATCAAGAAGGAAGGTGCTTCCCCTGGTCAACCCGCAATCGCATACAGAGGCGGAAGACCCCCAAAGGATGGAGAACCACCACAGCGACACCGCATGAGCGCAAAGGAATACCGCAAGCTCTTCGCACCACCGGCAAAGCAACGCCGTGTTGGGCTCCTTCACTCCCCCACCCCTTCAAGTGAAGAGGAAAGTCAGGCCACTGATGACGAGGAGGAAGACCCAGAAGAGCCAGACTACGCGACCGAGCATTCCACCACTTAGGCATCATTCGCAACCCGGATATGCCCGTTAGCAACCCCTACGGTAGGATAGGTCGTGCACCCCTATGCGAAGTCGAGTCCTTGTAATGGTTCATATGAAACCATGTAGTGTTTTGTTTGCTTTGATGTGTTTGATGGACGTCGTGCTTTCCTTCGGGAACTTGTAAGCGACTACATCACCCATTTGGATTTCAATGAATGTGTTTGGCCTTTTGGCCCTTGCATGAAAACAATTGGTGTCATACCAACCCCCTTACTAGGCATCCCATCTATATTGCTTTTCCCATCTTTCCCAATCATGAGACCTTGACCGCTCCAACAGGATGCCTGTTGTAACTCGTACTGGTACCTCTACCCAGCAGCAAGGAGCCGGAGAAGGAGCCAGTCAGGACCAAACCCAAGGACAAGTTCCACCACCGCCACCACCTCCAAACATGGACATGGCTCAGCTTCTCCAAGCCTTCCGAGAGGAACGCCAAGCCAACACTACAGCCCTCCAGATGATTGCTCAAGTTGTCAACCGCCAGCCGGCGGGAAATGGAAATGGACGTTCCACGTTGGTGGAGTTCAAGAAGCATGCACCACCCACCTTCATCGAGACTACTGAACCCCTGGATGCAGACGACTGGGTCCGCACCATTGAGGATCTGCTGGAACTAGTCGGATGCACTGAGGACCATGAGAAGGTGGCATATGCTGCTCACTGTCTCAGGGGAACTGCTAGAGCTTGGTGGGATGGATTCAAGGCCATGCATGCTGAGCGAAACATCACTTGTAATGACTTCAAGGCAGAATTCCGCAAAGCCCACATTCCTTCCGGAATCATGGCCATCAAGAAGCGTGAGTTCCGAGCCCTGAAGCAAGGTAGTAGCACTGTCAAGGAGTACATGCAGAAGTTCAGTGTTCTCTCAAGGTATGCCCCTGAAGATGTCAGCACTGATGCTGCCAAAAGGGAGCGCTTCATGGAAGGCCTTAACCAGACTCTGCAGTACTCGCTTGTTGTGTGTGACTGCCCGACCTTTCCTGTCTGGTGAACAAGGCACTCATGCTTGAAGATAAGCGACGTGCTTTGGATGACACCCGTAAGCGCAAGATGATCAGCAAGGGTAGCTCCAGCAACCAGAAGCCTCGCCCGTGGCAGCCAGCCCCGGTCAAGCCAACCTATCAGCAGCCAAGAGCTCCTGCACCCCACACCAACTATCCACCCCAGCAATATGCCAACCCAGGCCATCTTACAACAACCCCAATAACAATGTCGGCAAGAGCAGCAACCCCAACCAAGTCACTTGCTTTGGATGTGGTCAGCCAGGACACTACTCCAAGAATTGCCCCCAACAAGAAGCCCGACGCCCCGCGCCCCAATGCGCAGAACCTAGGACAAGGCCGTGGAATGCCACCAAGGAACCAAGCTCCCCGCAACCCGCCCAACAACGGCAGGGGTCGTGTGAATCATGTCACTGCTGAAGAAGCCCAGGAAGACCCGGACGTCGTGCTGGGTACGTTCCCTGTCAACTCAACACCTGCAACTGTCTTGTTTGATTCTGGAGCCACGCATTCATTTGTCACCCAAAAATTTGCATTAAAAAGTGGCATGACCCCTACACCCCTGAATAACCCTATGGTGGTACAAACCCCCGGAGCAGAGAAGAGAGCCAAGATAGGATGTAAAGGAGTCGGGATTGTCATTAATGGGGTAGACTTCCAAGCAGACCTTATCATCTTAAGATCGCAAGGCTTGGATGTGATCTTAGGAATGGATTGGCTCATCAAGCACCAAGGCTTGTTAGATTGTGCCAACCAGACCGTCACAGTGACCAATGACCAAGGAGTCGAAGTTAAGTTTGCTCCCAACCCCTCCTCTGCTAAAGGCGCCCAAGTCAACTGTCTGTCAGAAGTTGGATTGGAGCAAGTGCCGGTAGTATGCGAATACCCCGATGTCTTTCCTGATGAGCTACCGGGAATGCCTCCTGACCGAGACATTGAGTTCATCATCGAGCTCATGCCCGGAGCAGGACCCATCTATAAGAAGCCTTATAGAATGGGATCGGAAGAGTTAGCAGAGTTGAAGAAGCAACTGGAAGAGCAGTTGAGGAAAGGATTTATCTGCCCTAGTGCCTCCCCTTGGGGATCACCTGTTCTGTTTGTGGCAAAGAAGGACGGTACCATCCGCTTATGCATTGACTACCGCTCCCTCAATGAAGTTACAATCAAGAACAAGTATCCACTTCCCAAGATTGAAGATATGTTTGATCAACTCAATGGGGCCAAGGTGTTCTCCAAGATCGACCTCAGATCTGGGTATTACCAGCTGAAAATCAGACCCCCAAGATATTCCGAAGACGGCATTTGTAACCAGATATGGCCTGTACGAGTGCACGGTCATGTCCTTTGGATTGACCAATGCCCCAGCTTACTTCATGTATCTCATGAATAAGGTCTTCATGGAATATTTGGACAAGTTTGTCGTTGTCTTCATTGATGACATTCTTGTCTTTTTGAAGACGGAAGAAGAGCACGAGCAACACTTGAGGATGGTCCTAGACAAGCTTCGAGGGCACCAACTGTATGCCAAGTTCAGCAGGTGCGAATTTTGGCTGCGTGAAGTTGGATTCTTGGGTCATGTTTTGACCGAAGAGGGATTGTCGGTCGATCCCACTAAGATTGAAGCCGTGACTGAATGGCAAACCCCAAGCAATGTGAAGGAAGTCAGAAGCTTCCTCAGACTCGCGGGATATTACCGCAAGTTCATTGAAGGATTCTCAAGCATTGCCCGACCCATGACTCAACTCTTGAAGAAGGACAAGAAGTTTGAATGGACGCCAAAGTGTGAAGAGAGCTTCCAGGAGCTGAAGAAGAGACTGACCACCACCCCAGTTCTGGCCACACCAGATATAGACAAGGAGTTTGTGATATATTGTGATGCGTCAAGAACCGGACTGGGAGGTGTTCTGATGCAAGAAGGCAGAGTCGTAGCTTACCTTTCAAGGAAACTATGGCCTCATGAAGAGAACTATGCTACTCATGACCTCGAGTTGGCAGCTGTAGTTCATGCCCTGAAAATATGGCGACATTACCTCCTAGGGAAGCGGTGTGAGATATACACAGATCACAAAAGTCTGAAGTATATTTTCACTCAGAAGGAATTGAACATGAGGCAAAGAAGATGGCTAGAGTTGATTAAGGATTATGACCTCAGTGTTCAATACCACCCTGGAAAGGCTAATGTGGTAGCAGATGCGTTAAGCAGGAAGGCTTGTTCCTTGAATGCTATGCTTAAGGAAAGGCTACCCGCCTTGTATGAAGAACTTGAAAGCTTCGAGTTGGAACTGGTTGCACCAGGATTCTTATCCAACCTTGAAGTCAAGCCTACCCTGATGGACGATATTAAGGAAGCTCAGAAGGGACACGAGAGTATTGAAGGCATCAAGAGGAAGATCAAGGCAGGCAAGGCCCCAGGATTCTCAGAGGATGAGCAAGGAATTGTGTGGTTTGGGAATCGCATTTGCGTACCCAACAAGATTGAGCTCAAGAATTTGATCTTGTAAGAAGCTCATGACACCCCGTATTCCATCCACCCCGGAGGAACCAAGATGTATCAAGACCTGAAGGAAAGATTTTGGTGGCACGGGATGAAAAGGGAGATTGCCACCTATGTTGCAAAGTGTGATGTATGCCAAAGGGTCAAAGCTGAATATCAGTGACCTGCTGGATTGCTCCAACCACTCAAGTTTCCCGAGTGGAAATGGGATAAAGTTGGAATGGATTTCATCACTGGACTACCTAGGTCAAACAAGGGACATGACTCCATCTGGGTCATAGTCGATCATTTGACTAAAGTAGCCCATTTCATTCATGTGAGGACTACCTATGATGGCAACCAGCTGGCAACTCTATACATCAACAGAATCGTAAGCCTTCATGGTGCTCCCAAGGAGATCGTGTCAGACCGAGGAACCCAGTTTACCTCTAGGTTCTGGAAAAAGTTCCAAGAGGCCATGGGGACCAAGTTATCTTTCAGCATTGCTTTCCACCCACAGACCGGAGGTCAGACAGAACGAGTGAATCAGATACTCGAAGACATGCTCCGAGCCTGTGTCTTAGCATATGGAGCTAGGTGGGAAGATTGCCTCCTTTTTGCCGAGTTCTCCTACAACAACAGTTATCAGTCAAGCCTCCAGATGGCACCATTTGAGGTATTGTATGGTCGGAAGTGCCGCACACCCCTCAATTGGTCAGAAACCGGAGAAGGACTAGTATTTGGGCCCGATATCCTCCATGAAGTAGAAGAGCAAGTTCAGCTAGTCAGAGAGCAACTGAAGACCGCCAAGTCCAGACAAAAGAGCTATGCCGACACTCGTCGCCGGCAAGTAGACTTCCAAGTCGGAGACCATGTATACCTGCGAGTAACTCCTCTTAAGGGAACCAAGCGTTTCCACGTTAAGGGAAAGCTCGCACCAAGATTTATCAGCCCCTTCGAGATCACCGCACGACATGGAGAAGTGGCTTACCAGTTGGAACTGCCACCTGATCTATCCGATGTGCACAACGTATTCCACGTGTCACAACTCCGGAAGTGTCTCCAAGTTCCAGACAAACCTGATCTTTACAAGGACGTCAATCACCAAGCCATTGACCTTTAGCCCAATTTGACCTACCGCGAGAGACCCATCTGCATTTTGGATGAGGCTGAGCGACGCACTCAAAGCCGCACGATCAAGTACCTCAAGGTCCAGTGGAGCAACCACACTGAAGCAGAAGCAACCTGGGAACGTGAAGACTACCTTAGATCCGAGTTTCCGTATCTCTTTAAAGCCTAGTTTAGGAATCTCGGGGGACGAGATTCTTGTAAGGGGGGTAGGTCTGTCACATCCTGCATTTTGTAACACTCCATTTGCATTAATAAAGCATGAAAATTTGGACCAACAAAAACTTTTGCATTATTTGGCTTTTTATTTTGGAGTTGGTTTTTCTCTCTGTGATTTTCAAGTGCTCTACAAAGTCAACAATTTCACCCTCTATATTTCATCTCCTTGCCCCAAACTTCTGCCCAATGATCATGCCATGTGTATAGTGCAATGTAGTATTTTCTTACAAAAATAATTTGGCCAAAAAGTATTTTCTAAAATTAGATTTCCAAAAACCCTTGAATTGAGATTTGCACTTCAAGTACTTAATTAAGGGCAGCAAAAATATTTCCAAAAATAGGTTTGACTCCTATTAGATATAGGATACCCAGAAACCACAAGCAGATAATTTTAAAAGTTATTTTCCTATTCTATTTAAAGGCTTTTTCTTAAGGCCAGAAATGGTCTTTAATAGGGAAAAATTATTTTATTGATTCAAAAATATTTGACAAAAATCAGGGAAACTCAGTGGGCATATATTTCCCATATATAAGAGTTTCAACATATGGTCATGATCAAAATATTGGACAAAACCTCCCAAAACCATTTCTGCCCATTTCAAGGATTTGAAATATTTCTACAGGAAATATTTTCATAAAAATCCAAGAAAAATCCAGCAAGTCACAAATGGATGTTGTGACCACCTTGCAAAGCCTCAAGTCAATTAAAGTCATTTTGGTTCACCAAAATGCCCCAAAACCCTCTCTGACCAGAACCAAATTTGAACAAGTTTGTACTACCAACTTTCACTCTTTGACCCCAACTTTTGTGAGCATGTTCACATGGCCTAATGAGGCCACTACACCAAGTAGTGCATCAAGGAGAAGTGTTATGCTCAACTAGATCTACACAAGTCTATTTCTGCTAATTTCTAGGGTTTACCAAAGTTACACAGGCAACTTTTCCCAAATGAGCTCAAATTTGGTGGCACACCCTATTTCTAAGTGTCATTCCATCCTGTTAAGTATCATAGAAATTGGAGTTCATTCGCTTGCCCAAACCTTTATCAAACACCTTCTAGCATTTTTCCAAAAACACCATTTTGACCCCTTCCACTAATGTCCTTGAGCTCAACTTTTTACCACAGCTCCTCCTAGACCTCTTCTACCTCCAGTAGCAATGGCTGCATCTCAGATCAATAATTGAGGGGTGAAACCACCTCTTTTACCTCTCTGGACAGCCCTTGCACCCCTCTTCCTCTCCTCCCTCCTCACTCCAATGGCCACCCAAGGCATCCAAGGCTTTCCCCACATTCTTTACTCCTTCCTAGAGCTACCAGACATGCTTGTCCGTGCCCACTTTGCCAAAAAAATGGCATGCCGGCCATTTGCACGCTCTGGAGCGTGCTATAGTGCGCTCCCGCACTGTAGCCGCCCCCTGCCAACCACCTCCGGCCACCTCGGCTCTCCCCCTCACGCCAGCCGATGCTCCTCGACGTCCGCAGCACGCTACGCCTCTGTCCCCCTCCTCTTTCTCCCTCTTATTGCCCTTGCTCGCACGCGCGCCGGCCGCCCGAGAGCTCCAATGAGAGGCGTCTCTGACCCCTTCCCGCTCTCTCCCTTAGCTCCCCTCGGCATAGTCCACGCCCAGGAATACCCCGGACACGGCGCCAGCTCCTCCCGAGCCCTGCAGCGACGAGCGTGACCTCAACGGCGCACAGGTCTACTGGACCTCGCCGTTCGCCTATTTAAAGGCCTCCCCGAGCCCTCCTCTCCTCGCCACTCGCTCTCTCACTCCCCTAATCATCCCCCTACACCCTAGTTCGTCTCCAGAGCCGCCCGAGCTCGAGATCGAGCTCGAGCTCCGCCGCTTCGGCTCGCCGGAGTTCGCGAGGTACAGGCTTCCCCCGCTCCTCCTCTGCCCCGATCTGAAACCACCTCCTCCCACTGATCATTTCCCCTCTCTTCCCCGCCTTGTTTGCAGCCGGAGTCGGCCGGAACCATCGACACCCGAAGCTCCTCCACCGCAAGACCTCGTTGCCGGCGAACCAGGCAACTCTGGTGACGTCCACCACCTCCACCCGAACGGCGACACGACGCTGAGCCCAGCCGTGCCCTCGCCCGACCTCGCCGTGCCCTGCATTGTCGCCGGTGAGCTCGCCAGCCGCCTGGACTCAGGGTTAGGGATGACAGGCGGGCCCCGCCTATCAGCCTCTCCCCTTCATCACCCCCCTCTCTCTTGTTGACGCCTGGGCCCCGCCCGTCAGGTTTAAACCTGGCGCACGCGCGTGCACCAGTGCGCTGGGCCGCCTCTCTGGCTGGGCCTGCTGCGCTGCGGCTGTTCTGGCCCAGCAGGCACAGTGCTCCTTCCCCTTTTTCTTTTTCAGTCACGTTTCCAAAAATTCTACAAGACAGAATATATGTCCAAATGAATTAATTCCAATTCCTAAATTGCTAAAATATCGCAACCTATTTAATGGTGCAACTTTCATTCAAATCCAACAACCTTTTCTTCATTGTAAATATTTAAATGTGATTTTTAGCATTTAAATAAACCTTTGAAAACCCATCTCTCCTATTCTGCTACTCCAAATCCAAAACTAGGAATTTTCCCCTTCTTAGTTTTCAACCTAGTATTTAACAAAAATGAGTTGTCATTTTTCTGAGCACTTTGGTTTTTCTGTTTTATTATTGCCTTATTTCCTCATTATTATTTTGCGATGATAGATTGCGTTGCTGACGAAGGAATTGGACCAAAAGACTTTGAAGACCCAGAAGACTTTGTTGAGCCAGGCAAGCAGCCCTTTGACCATGTCTATGAAACCCTTTCTATGCATGTCATATAGCACTTTATTAGTGTTGCTTCGGAATCATGATGAGAGGGTAACCACTTTGGTGGATTGCCTTCGTTACTTCCTCGTTGATACCTGTATTATGCATGACCCTACCTTCTTATGAGGGTTATGCCGGTGGGAGTAGATAGGATGCTAAGTAGTGCTACGCAAAGGGACGGGTATATGCATGGTGATGGAGACACAGTATTTTCAAAAGACTTTTCGAAAACCCCATCGGGTGCCACTTATGCGCGAGGGAGACAATGAGATGGGTAACCACTTGATGACGAAGTGGTGTACCGAGGCAAGTGTGTGTTGTTTTCGAAAACGGATTAGATTTAAGATTTGTCGACTGCCCCAACCTTACATGCGCAACCACTCTACCCTTATATGGGAAAGGGCATTATTGATTACCTAGGCCGATACTAGCTTGGAGCCCGCATTACTAGTGACGGGGGAGAGTTGGTGCTCTCTCTCGGGACGGGGTCGTGCCAGGTAGGGCGGCCATGACTGTCTTCACAGGGCACCGGACACACCGTTGGTACCCCGTGCTTGTGGTATGTGATGAAAATGGGAGCGAGGCTCCACAATTTTAAGATGTGAAATGTTGGGCACGGGGGTTACTGCCAATCGAGTGGACTCTATGTTAGTGTCGTCTAGGGAAAGATAGTGATCGGGTGCTTACCCCGGGTACTTGAGGTACCGCGGGTGTCAGGACCCCGACTCGATGTCACATCGATCTAGCTGGTAACACCTCATATCACTTTGCGGCCTCACGCACGGTATCCCCACGGGTGTCGTCTTACCTTTTCCCGGGACCGTTTGCGCCTTTTGGCTCACGTATATGATAGTGTCGCTAGCATCCATATGATAAGGAGCCCGGGCTGACATGACTAGTCGTAAACCCGAAGTGGCACAGACTTACAGGGACAGGCATCCATGACCCAGCTTCGAACGTGTCGGTCATCAGCAAGTGGGTCCGGGCTGTAGCACTGGGCTAGCAGGACTCCGGTAAACCGGGCTGTAGCGGGCTAACAGGACTCCGGTACTCAAAGCGTGACATTTCCCCGAAGGGACAGACACAGGAACGAAGAAGGACACATGCCGGCCAGCCTAAGTGTTCCAGAGCAGTAGCAAGCTACCATGGCTCAGCGGTAACACTAGGAGACATTTCTCGGTAAGAGAGGCTACTAAAGATAAACAACTAGATAGTCAGATCCCACACATACCAAGCATTTCAATCATACACACAATATGCTCGATATGTGCAAATACAACGAAGCATCACAACATGACTCTATGACACAAGTACTTTATTTAAGGCTCAGGGAGCCATACATAACATTCACAAAGGTACGGGTCTCACGACCCAACATACAAGTCATACAGTCATACAAGCCAGCAGCGGAAGTACATTGTCTGGGTACAGACAACTAGTAAAATAAAAGAGGCTTGGAAAGCCTAGCTATACTACGTGGTCCATCACAAGCTCAGGGTCACCACCTGGGTCTTTAGCCTACTCGTTGATGTCAACGTCTACATAGAACCCATCAGAAGGGGTTGCAGCGTCTTCTATAAAAATGTAGATTATAGCAACATGAGTACAAAGGTACTCAGCAAGACTTACATCAGATCCTACATACATGCATAGTATCAAGAAGGGTTGGTGGAGTTATTGCAGCAAGCCAGCTTTGACTCTTCGCTAGACTATCCTACGATACTCCAACTTGAAATGTTTTGCGCACACGAGTCCACTACTCACCACTTCAATACACTACCGAGGATCCACCTCCGTCTTCCTACGGAAGAGCCATCCTCGGCACTCACACTTATCTTGAGGCTTTTAGTAGTTTCCATTTACTTGTCTATGAACTGTATAGGCAACCAAGTAGTCCTTTACCGCGGACGCGGCTATTCGAATAGATCATGTTAACCCTGCAGGGGTGTACTTCTTCATACACGCTCTCACCACTTACCGTCGTTTACACGACATGTACTCGGCAACCTTCAAGCGGAAGCCCAACGTGGGTGTCGGCCACGACCTACCTAATCACCTAAGCCTCCAGTCCAGGTTTATCGCCTATTCAGGTTCCATCCGCAGGGAGTCCGGCCGAGGTTTCCCATATGGCCCCGAACGATGTGAACAGGGTTCCCGAGATACCTAACGGGTATTCGATACACCCGGCCACGTACCTACCGCATCACAGCCCACCCCTACGGTCAGCGTTGTCCACGGCCTCCAGTAGGCTACAAACACCAGAAACTACTTGCAACTCCTGGACGGAGAACTAGGGTGAATAAGAAGCCGAGAGGGTCCATTGGTTTCGGGCCCAATGCATGGTAGTAGCTGATTCTTAAATCACACATACAGATCTCAGTGCTTAAGGTCGGCTTCAATGAAACAACCCACCATGTACTCCTACATGGCCTCTCATCGATACCTTTACCAAATCGTGTTCATCACACCACTCTCCTTACCGACATAACATTTCACTCCAGCCCATCACCCAGATGAACCAGACCTGACACGACTCTAAGCATAGCAGGCATAGCAAGGTAGGAACAACACATACATAGGGCTCAATCAACTCCTACACATGCTAGTGGGTTTCATCTAGTTACTGTGGCAATGACAGGTCATGCAGAGGAAATGGGTTCAACTACCGTAGCACACAGCAGTTTGAATCGCGTTGTCTTAATGCAGTAAAAGAGAGCAGGAGCGAGAACATGGGATTGTATCGATATGATCAAATGGTTGGTTGCTTGCCTGATGGTTCGATGCACTGATATGGTTCTTCGTTAGGGTAATCACGGTACTCCTCGGGGGCAGAACCTGTCGCAAAGGACATCGATACACAAGCATCACCAAACAATGTGCAACAATATGATGCATGCATGAAACATGGCAATATGAGTGTGTTGGGCTAATGCAACTAAAACCAGAGGGGTTTGAACAAATTTGAATCAAAGATTCAAATTTCAAACTCAAACATGGCCTTTTAAAGTGCTTTTCCTTGTTCTGCTTAAACATCAATTTAACTTGTTTGATCATGCATGAAAATAGTACAGATGGATAGATTGGATTTTTCTGATCATTTTTCATATATAATTTGTCCAATTTGGAGTTACAGAATAAAAGTTATGAATTTTTGAAGTTTAAATAATATTCTGGAATTTCCTGATTTAATTTAAATCCAGAAATATAATTATTGCGCCAGCATGACGTCAGCATGACGTCAGTGGTCAACTGCGGCTGGCTGGAGTCAAACCTGACGTGTGGGGGCCACACGTCAGTGACAGGGGGGGTTTAACAGGTTTAATTTAATCCTAATTAGGGATTAGAGGCGCTGGGGCCCACTGTCAGTGTCAGGGGGGTTGACTAACAGTGGTTAGCGCTAACCTAACCACCTGGCCGACAGGGCCCACGCGTCAGTGGCCCTGGGGGGTCAAACCCCAGGTCGGACAAGTCAAACCCCACCGGCGACATGACGCCGGCGAGGTCCGAGACGGCGGCGAAAGTGCCTTTTTGCCATTCCGGCAACCAAATGGACGGCGGAAGGCATCTACGTGTTGCTGAGGTTGAGCCGCGACTATTGGTGGTGGTGGTTGGGCTCGGGGTGGCCGGAGTTGACGACGGCGAGCTCGGCTGCGGCGGCCGGAGTTCGGGTGCGGTCGGAAACGACCTTGTAGGGCGTTAGGGGAGGTGTTGGTGCGTGCTACGTGCTCCTAGTGAGGTGTGGAGCACGATGGTGTGCTCGGTTGGGCGCTACGGCGACCGTGGCCACGACGGCGACATCGTCGGCGGCGTGGAGCTCTCGGCCGAGGTGGGGCTAGGGCCTAGAGGTCGGGAGAGACCAGGGGAGAAGGGGGAAACGACTCGGGGGCTCACCGCGGTTGCAGTGGGCGTCGAAGCGGGCTCGGGGACGCGCCGGAGACGACGAATTTGACGGCGACGGTGGTCGGAGCCCGAAGAGGGGAACGGCGACGTAGCGGCGATGCAGGGCTTCCGGAGATCCGTGGAGCGGTGGGGAGGAAGAGGGAGTCGAGGCGGAGCTCCTGAGCTAGTCGGGGGAGCGAGAGGTGGTCGGAGACGGCGGCTATGGCGAACGGCGGCGACGGTGGTGTTCGGCCGTGAGAGAGAGGGAGGGAGCAGCACGGGAGAGAGGGAGGGATAAGGCCAGGGGATCGGGGCGGCACCGAGAAGAAACGCCGCGGCGTCGCGCTGGCGAGGGAGGCAGGCAGACGGGCTGGTGGCGTGGCGCTCCGGCCGTGCGCGCGCGCCGGCCACACGCCTGGCCGACTGGCGCCAGGAGGACGACGGCGGTGGTGGGCTGGGCTGGCTTGCTGGGCCGGCCAGCTGGCTGGGCCGCACAGGGAGGAGCCCAGGTAAGTTTTCCCCCTTTTTTTCTATTTCTGTTTTTATTTAATATATCTGCAACTTTGTTGAATTAAATAAAATACCTAGGCAACTTCAAAAATCACCAAACTATTCCTGGCCCATAGTTGGATTATTTCCAACATGAAACATTTTAGTTTGGAGATATTTGAGCATTTAAATATTTTATATTATTTTAAATGCCCAAATTCAAATATTTATGATTTAATTCAAAAACCCTAGGATGGCCTAGGAAAATGTGCACCACTTTTGGCAGAGGTTCTGAACCAAGACAAAAATGATGGGCATTTTAGAAGGGCATTTCAGGTTCATTGAAAAATTATTTTAGTAACCCTAGTTGGTTTCAGAGGGGACTGGGGGTTCTGTCATCCCCATTTCAAGTTTCTGATGAAAGAGTAAACATGATGCAACACTCTAATGCATGACTAGCTAGGGTGTGACAACTCACCCCCACTCAAAAGAATCTCGTCCCGAGATTTGGGTTCCTCCGAGAAGAAGGCGGGATATTCAAGTCGAAGACGATCCTCCCTTTCCCAAGTTGCTTCATCCTCAGAATGGTGCGACCATTGAACCTTGAGAAACTTGATATTATGACGTCGCGTGGTACGTTCGGCTTGATCGAGGATACGAATGGGGTACTCCCGATATGTAAGATCATCTTGGAGATCAAGCGTTTCGTGGTCCACTTCACGGATAGGATCCGAGAAGCAACGCCTGAGTTGAGAAACGTGGAAGACATCGTGAACTCTGGAGAGGTGCGGAGGTAGTTCCAACTGGTAGGCAACTTCTCCTCGTTTGGCAAGAATGCGAAAAGGTCCAATGTAACGAGGAGCCAATTTGCCTTTGATACCGAAACGATGGGTTCCCTTCAGAGGGGTGACCCGAAGATAAGCCTTCTCGTCAACCTCGAAAGTCATAGCCTTATGTTTTCGGTCATATTGACTCTTTTGACGAGATTGGGCTGTTTTCAACTTTTCACGAACGATACGAACTTGTTCTTCTGCTTCCTGAATCATATCCGGGCCAAAGAATTGTCTTTCCCCGGTCTCTGACCAGTTAAGGGGTGTTCGACATCGTCGTCCATAGAGAACTTCAAAAGGGGCTTTACCCAAGCTAGATTGATAGCTGTTGTTGTAAGCGAATTCGGCAAATGGAAGGCACTTCTCCCAGTCCATTCCGAAAGAGATAACGGAGGCTCGAAGCATGTCTTCTAGAATCTGATTGACGCGTTCCACTTGACCACTCGACTGAGGGTGGAAAGCGGTGCTAAAGGAGAGACGGGTTCCCATAGCATTTTGGAAACTTTCCCAAAATCGAGAGGTGAAAAGACTTCCTCGATCCGAGTTAATTTCCAAAGGAACACCATGGAGAGACACTATTCGGGAGATGTACAAATCTGCCAGCTGACTAGCGGTTATACTCTCACGAACAGGTAAGAAATGAGCTACTTTGGAAAGACGATCGACCACGACGAAGATAGCATTATTCCCTCTCTTGGTCCTGGGAAAACCGGTAATGAAATCCATACCAATTTTATCCCATTTCCATTCAGGAATAGCTAAGGGTTGAAGGGTGCCAGCAGGCCGTTGATGCTCTGCTTTTACACGTCGACAGACGTCGCAATTTGCAATATACTGAGCAATTTCTCTCTTCATCCTAGTCCACCAGAACCTCTGGCGTAGGTCCTGATACATTTTAGTACTACCGGGATGAATGGTGAGAGGAGATTCATGAGCTTCCTTAAGGATCAATCGCCTCAGGTTGCGCACTTTGGGAACCACTAGTCGATCCCCGAAGTATACGACCCCTTGATCATTAATGGAGAAGCAATTCGCAATTCCTTTCTGAATGTTTCTCTTGATGCGGGAGATTCCCGGATCTACCTTCTGTGCTTTGATAATTTGATCCGTAAGGGTAGGTTTTGCCACCAAGGTGGAAAGAAAACCTTGAGGTATAATGTGAAGGTTAAGCTTCCGAAATTCCTCATGGAGAAGCGGTTGACTTTGTTGTAACATCAGGTTGTTACAATAAGATTTACGACTTAGCGCATCAGCCATGACGTTGGCTTTCCCTGGGGTGTAGGTTATTCATAAGTCGAAGTCTGTGATCAATTCAACCCAACGTCTCTGCCTGAGATTCAAATCCGGTTGGGTGAAAATGTACTTCAGGCTTTGGTGATCAGTGAATATTTTGCAACGATTACCGAGGAGGTAATGTCGCCAGGTCTTAAGTGCATAGACTACGGCTGCAAGCTCTAGATCATGAGTAGGATAATTCTCCTCATGTGGGTGCAATTGCCGTGAAGCGTAAGCAATTACGTGTCGATCTTGCATGAGAATGCAACCTAGTCCTTGTCGCGAGGCGTCGCAGTAGATAACAAAGTCCTTGGAGAAGTCTGGCGGTACCAGCACGGGAGCAGAGGTCAGGCGTCTTTTCAGTTCCTGAAAGCTGTGCTCACATTGTGGAGTCCATTCGAACTTCTTATCTTTCTTGAGGAGTTCGGTTAGAGGTTTAGCAACTTTGGAGAAGTTCTCGACAAAGCGACGGCAATAGCTCGCTAAGCCTAGAAAACTCCGAACTTGCTTGACCGATTCGGGTGGAGTCCAATTAAGGACGGCTTGAACTCGCTCAGGGTTAACAGCAATACCTTTACCAGATATTACATGACCCAGATAGGTCACTTCTGACAACCAGAATTCACATTTTGAAAATTTGGCATAAAGGTGATGCTCTCGAAGTTTCTTCAACACTAGCCTTAAATGTTCGGCATGTTCTTCCTCGTTCTTGGAGTAGATGAGTATATCATCGAGATAAACTACGACGAATTTATCCAAATACTCCATGAAGATTGAGTTCATTAACCGAGAAAAAGTGGCTGGAGCGTTGGTTAATCCGAAGGACATGACGGTGTACTCGTATTGGCCATAACGAGTAACAAAGGCCGTTTTAGGAATGTCCCCGTTTCTGATTTTGATTTGATGGTAGCCCAACCTCAAATCCATCTTGGAGAAGACTGAGGATCCAGCGAGCTGATCATACAGATCGTTGATCCTGGGAAGTGGATATTTGTTCTTGATTGTGACCAAATTGACAGGTCGGTAATCTACAACCATCCGGTCCGTACCATCCTTTTTCTTGACGAATAGGACGGGGCATGCCCACGGAGATGAACTAGGGCGGATGAAACCCTTTTTCAAGGATTCATCGAGTTGTTTCTTAAGCTCGGCTAGTTCTAGTGGTGCCATCTTATAAGGTCTTCTAGCAATCGGAACGGTTCCTGGAATGAGATCTATTACGAATTCAACATCCCTGTCAGGTGGAACACCTGGCAATTCCTCTGGGAAGACATCCGGAAAGTCACGGACTACCGGCACGTCCTCAAGGTCTGGCAAAGGGCTGGCGTTAAGAGAATATAATTGTCGCTTGGCTATTCGGGTCAAGACATTGACTATCTTCCCCGAAGGATGGGTGAGTTGAACAGTCCTAGAGAAGCAATCAATTTGGGCATGATGAGCTGACATCCAGTCCATACCCAGAATGATATTAATATCTGAAGATTTAAGGGCTATCAAAGATGCGAGGAAAACAAGTCTGTCGACTTGGATTTCATTTCCATAACTTACCCTAGAGGTCTGCCATCTAGAACCAGGGGTAGAAATTTCCATAGTGGACGGCAAGTCACAGAATGCAACGTTATGCAAACGAGCATAATTTTCGGATATAAAAGAATGAGAGGCTCCTGTATCGAAAAGAACAGATGCCGGGTGGCAATTAACAAGAAGCGTACCGAGAACGACGTTGGGGTCCTCTTGAGCTTCTTCGGCAGAGATACAGTTGACATGGCCACGTGAAGCGGTGACCGGTTTAGCATGAAACACCTTCCCTGTCGGCTTGCCACGGCCAACAGCTTTAGCAGATTGATTGGGGTTGGTCTGGGGACACTCACGCATATAGTGACCAGATTCCCCACACTTGAAACAAGTCACGGAACTGGTATGTGGAGGAGCATTATTGGTTGGACCCCCATAGGGCTTGGCCGGTGTAGACTGTTGAACAGGGCGAGGCGCCTGGAAGGATGGCCTCGGTGTGAACCTGGGTGGCAGGGCGGTGTTGGGTACCCACACGCGGCGCTTCTGAGGACCAGCACCGGATGAGGAACCCATGTCATGTCCATGCTTGCGTGTTGCGTCATAGTCAGTCTGACCAGTTTCAGCACTGATGGCTTTGTTGACAAGTTTCGAAAAAGATGTGCACTCATGCAGACGGAGGTCGCGGCGAAGCTCAGGACTAAGGCCCTTACGG
This sequence comes from Triticum aestivum, assembly GCF_018294505.1. Taxonomy (NCBI): domain Eukaryota; kingdom Viridiplantae; phylum Streptophyta; class Magnoliopsida; order Poales; family Poaceae; genus Triticum; species Triticum aestivum. The sequence continues at coordinate 336,231,464 of NC_057809.1, forward strand.
AACCTTGCTTGCTTCTTGGCGTCAGTAGACACTTCCTCAGTTGCATATCGGGCGAGATTACCAAACTCTCTGCTATAGGCATCCACAGAAAGTCGGCCTTGGGTGAAACTGCAAAATTCTTCACGTTTACGGTCCATGAGACCCTCCGGAATGTGATGTTCATGGAAAGCCTCGCTGAACTCAGCCCAAGTGGTGACATGGCCCGCTGGGCGCATAGCTCCATAATTCTCCCACCAAAGACTGGCAGGGCCTTCAAGATGATATGCAGCAAAGGTGACCTTGTCAGCCTCCGCTACCAGCGCGGAACGCAGCTTGTGAGAGATACTGCGAAGCCAGTCATCAGCGTCGAGAGGCTCGACGGAGTGGTGGAACGTGGGTGGATGCAATTTGATAAAATCATTGAGTGACACCACGTTAGCCCTCTGATGGTGTGTTGTATTCTGTTCAATACGCTCCAACAAACGGTTTGTCTCCCGCTTGTTTCTCTCAGCTTCCATCATCACCTCGGCTAGTGAAGGAGGATGAGGCAGATTTGCATCCCTGGCTTCACTGCCTTCGGCCTGCTCTTGGGAAGCAGGGTTAGCGCGCGTGTTGACCATCCTAGGTAAACAAGACAATGATTTAGTCAGAATGATAAAATTCCGACATAGGATACATAATGTAAGGAATAACTCGGAATACAAGATGATCATCCGTATGACATGGTAGATACAGAAACTGCTTCTTTATTCCATCGTCATACACACCATACAGGGTTTAGTACAGGACCAAACAAAGTACTATTACGGTGAAAAGAGGATTACATCTCATCGAAGGCATTCCAAGCTCCTATACATTATTTTTCTACATCTCCGGAAAGAGTACAAACTAGGTCATATCCCACGAGTCACGCGGGACGATAGATGACACAGCTAGTGCGAACTAGTAATACTATCACTAACTCAGACCGATCCGTAGTAGTCCTCGTAGAAGTCACCTCCATAGCCTGGAAGCTCAACATGATCATCCGGAAACAGACGGTCTCGCGGAGCTTGTGGACCATAGGGGCTAGGATGAGGTCGTGGACCAACAAACGGTGGCCTGCGGGGACCGCGAGGTGGGGTGATGCCTCCTACATCACGCCAAACCATCACGTCTGGCAGAGCAGATCTCACAGGATAGAGATCGCGCATATCTGAATATCCAGCTTGCACCGCCGGTGCGAACCGAGTCAAAGTAGCCCAGTGGTCAGCACGGGTATTGAAGAGCTCTAACCTTAAGGCCCGATTTTCACGGTCCTTATCCTCGAGCATCTCAGCAGTGGTGCGAGTCCGTGAATCCTCCTGAGTGGAGTCAGCATAGATAGCCTGGAGATACCCTTGTTCTCCCGGAAGTGATCCTGGCATATACCGGAAATCAGAGTCCCGAAATAAACCAGATCTGACTCGCATAATGGTCATCATAGAGTAGGCGGCGTCCTGCACAGCCATCTCAATGGTAACCCCGAGTCCATAGGAACAGTGAAGAGCCTCGGTGGATCCAGGATAAGATGGAAATATCCGGACAGTGCAGAGATACTGGCTTTGATTGAAGTCCCGAAATTGCTCTTCGACCGTGTACTCAGGATACCAGCGGTATCCAGCCTCAGTCATTACCCTGACCAACTTAGCAGTATGGTCGGGTACATCTAGGCATCGAGTCAGGCGAACCACTTGATTGAGGTCGCGAGTGGCCATCTGAAAGCACAATCATAATGCAAAGGCATTAGAATTTCTAGCAAAATTTCGGCAGCATAACAGCTGTAAATGCTCAAAAAGGATTTTGAGACATTTGACAAAGGATTTCGTACACACTCAACATCACCATATCAAAGTTCTGAAACCATTCTAACAACATAATGTGGTAGTAGAACTGAACTAGGCTTGTATCCATCAAACTTATAAGGTACTACTGATTAGTAACTCGTGATCCTGATAGAGAGAACAGATCCTAATTCCTTAACCCCCGGTGGAAGAATGGACTGACTCAGATCAGAATGTCATAAGATAGAGGAGTAAAAAGAGCCTTACGTTCCATCCCACAAACAATTCCCCTACATATAACTAAAGAATTTCTAGACTCAACATCGACCAGTTTGGCTTGGAGAACCTACAGGCAGTCCGGCTCTGATGCCAACGCTGTCAGGACCCCGACTCGATGTCACATCGATCTAGCTGGTAACACCTCATATCACTTTGCGGCCTCACGCACGGTATCCCCACGGGTGTCGTCCTACCTTTTCCCGGGACCGTTTGCGCCTTTTGGCTCACGTATATGATAGTGTCGCTAGCATCCATATGATAAGGAGCCCGGGCTGACATGACTAGTCGTAAACCCGAAGTGGCACAGACTTACAGGGACAGGCATCCATGACCCAGCTTCGAACGTGTCGGTCATCAGCAAGTGGGTCCGGGCTGTAGCACTGGGCTAGCAGGACTCCGGTAAACCGGGCTGTAGCGGGCTAACAGGACTCCGGTACTCAAAGCGTGACATTTCCCTGAAGGGACAGACACGGGAACGAAGAAGGACACATGCCGGCCAGCCTAAGTGTTCCAGAGCAGTAGCAAGCTACCATGGCTCAGCGGTAACACTAGGAGACATTTCCCGGTAAGAGAGGCTACTAAAGATAAACAACTAGATAGTCAAATCCCACACATACCAAGCATTTCAATCATACACACAATATGCTCGATATGTGCAAATACAACGAAGCATCACGACATGACTCTATGACACAAGTACTTTATTTAAGGCTCAGGGAGCCATACATAACATTCACAAAGGTACGGGTCTCACGACCCAACATACAAGTCATACAGTCATACAAGCCAGCAGCGGAAGTACATTGTCTGGGTACAGACAACTAGTAAAATAAAAGAGGCTTGGAAAGCCTAGCTATACTACGTGGTCCATCACAAGCTCAGGGTCACCACCTGGGTCTTTAGCCTACTCGTTGATGTCAACGTCTACATAGAACCCATCAGAAGGGGTTGCAGCGTCTTCTGTAAAAATGTAGATTATAGCAACATGAGTACAAAGGTACTCAGCAAGACTTACATCAGATCCTACATACATGCATAGTATCAAGAAGGGTTGGTGGAGTTATTGCAGCAAGCCAGCTTTGACTCTTGGCTAGACTATCCTACGATACTCCAACTTGAAATGTTTTGCGCACATGAGTCCACTACTCACCACTTCAATACACTACCGAGGATCCACCTCCGTCTTCCTACGGAAGAGCCATCCTCGGCACTCACACTTATCTTGAGGCTTTTAGTAGTTTCCATTTACTTGTCTATGAACTGTATAGGCAACCAAGTAGTCCTTTACCGCGGACGCGGCTATTCGAATAGATCATGTTAACCCTGCAGGGGTGTACTTCTTCATACACGCTCTCACCACTTACCGTCGTTTACACGACATGTACTCGGCAACCTTCAAGCGGAAGCCCAACGTGGGTGTCGGCCACGACCTACCTAATCACCTAAGCCTCCAGTCCAGGTTTATCGCCTATTCAGGTTCCATCCGCAGGGAGTCCGGCCGAGGTTTCCCATACGGCCCCGAACGATGTGAACAGGGTTCCCGAGATACCTAACGGGTATTCGGTACACCCGGCCACGTACCTACCGCATCACAGCCCACCCCTACGGTCAGCGCTGTCCACGGCCTCCAGTAGGCTACAAACACCAGAAACTACTTGCAACTCCTGGACGGAGAACTAGGGTGAATAAGAAGCCGAGAGGGTCCATTGGTTTCGGGCCCAATGCATGGTAGTAGCTGATTCTTAAATCACACATACAGATCTCAGTGCTTAAGGTCGGCTTCAATGAAACAACCCACCATGTACTCCTACATGGCCTCTCATCGATACCTTTACCAAATCGTGTTCACCACACCACTCTCCTTACCGACATAACATTTCACTCCAGCCCATCACCCAGATGAACCAGACCTGACACGACTCTAAGCATAGCAGGCATAGCAAGGTAGGAACAACACATACATAGGGCTCAATCAACTCCTACACATGCTAGTGGGTTTCATCTAGTTACTGTGGCAATGACAGGTCATGCAGAGGAAATGGGTTCAACTACCGTAGCACACAGCAGTTTGAATCGCGTTGTCTTAATGCAGTAAAAGAGAGCAGGAGCGAGAACATGGGATTGTATCGATATGATCAAATGGTTGGTTGCTTGCCTGATGGTTCGATGCACTGATATGGTTCTTCGTTAGGGTAATCACGGTACTCCTCGGGGGTAGAACCTGTCGCAAAGGACATCGATACACAAGCATCACCAAACAATGTGCAACAATATGATGCATGCATGAAACATGGCAATATGAGTGTGTTGGGCTAATGCAACTAAAACCAGAGGGGTTTGAACAAATTTGAATCAAAGATTCAAATTTCAAACTCAAACATGGCCTTTTAAAGTGCTTTTCCTTGTTCTGCTTAAACATCAATTTAACTTGTTTGATCATGCATGAAAATAGTACAGATGGATAGATTGGATTTTTCTGATCATTTTTCATATATAATTTGTCCAATTTGGAGTTACAGAATAAAAGTTATGAATTTTTGAAGTTTAAATAATATTCTGGAATTTCCTGATTTAATTTAAATCCAGAAATATAATTATTGCGCCCGCATGACATCAGCATGACGTCAGTGGTCAACTGCGGCTGGCTGGAGTCAAACCTGACGTGTGGGGGCCACACGTCAGTGACAGGGGGGGTTTAACAGGTTTAATTTAATCCTAATTAGGGATTAGAGGCGCTGGGGCCCACTGTCAGTGTCAGGGGGGGTTGACTAACAGTAGTTAGCGCTAACCTAACCACCTGGCCGACAGGGCCCACGCATCAGTGGCCCTGGGGGGTCAAACCCCAGGTCGGACAAGTCAAACCCCACCGGCGACATGACGCCGGCGAGGTCCGAGACGGCGGCGAAAGTGCTTTTTGCCATTCCGGCAACCAAATGGACGGCGGAAGGCATCTACGTGTTGCTGAGGTTGAGCCGCGACTATTGGTGGTGGTGGTTGGGCTCGGGGTGGCCGGAATTGACGACGGCGAGCTCGGCTGCGGCGGCCGGAGTTCGGGTGCGGTCGGAAACGGCGTTGCAGGGCGTTAGGGGAGGTGTTGGTGCGTGCTACGTGCTCCTAGTGAGGTGTGGAGCACGATGGTGTGCTCGGTTGGGCGCTACGGCGACCGTGGCCACGACGGCGACATCGTCGGCGGCGTGGAGCTCTCGGCCGAGGTGGGGCTAGGGCCTAGAGGTCGGGAGAGACCAGGGGAGAAGGGGGAAACGACTCGGGGGCTCACCGCGGTTGCAGTGGGCGTCGAAGCGGGCTCGGGGACGCGCCGGAGACGACGAATTTGACGGCGACGGTGGTCGGAGCCCGAAGAGGGGAACGGCGACGTAGCGGCGATGCAGGGCTTCCGGAGATCCGTGGAGCGGTGGGGAGGAAGAGGGAGTCGAGGCGGAGCTCCTGAGCTAGTCGGGGGAGCGAGAGGTGGTCGGAGACGGCGGCTATGGCGAACGGCGGCGACGGTGGTGTTCGGCCGTGAGAGAGAGGGAGGGAGCAGCACGGGAGAGAGAGAGGGATAAGGCCAGGGGATCGGGGCGGCACCGAGAAGAAACGCCGCGGCGTCGCGCTGGCGAGGGAGGCAGGTAGACGGGCTGGTGGCGTGGCGCTCCGGCCGTGCGCGCGCGCCGGCCACACGCCTGGCCGACTGGCGCCAGGAGGACGACGGCGGTGGTGGGCTGGGCTGGCTTGCTGGGCCGGCCAGCTGGCTGGGCCGCACAGGGAGGAGCCCAGGTAAGTTTTCCCCCTTTTTTTCTATTTCTGTTTTTATTTAATATATCTGCAACTTTGTTGAATTAAATAAAATACCTAGGCAACTTCAAAAATCACCAAACTATTCCTGGCCCATAGTTGGATTATTTCCAACATGAAACATTTTAGTTTGGAGATATTTGAGCATTTAAATATTTTATATTATTTTAAATGCCGAAATTCAAATATTTATGATTTAATTCAAAAACCCTAGGATGGCCTAGGAAAATGTGCACCACTTTTGGCAGAGGTTCTGAACCAAGACAAAAATGATGGGCATTTTAGAAGGGCATTTCAGGTTCATTGAAAAATTATTTTAGTAACCCTAGTTGGTTTCAGAGGGGACTGGGGGTTCTGTCATCCCCATTTCAAGTTTCTGATGAAAGAGTAAACATGATGCAACACTCTAATGCATGACTAGCTAGGGTGTGACAGCGGGTTGTGGATGACACGGAAGTTCCCCCGATCTTGTGGGTAAAGTGTGCAACCTCTGCAGAGTGTAAAACTATTCGAATAGCCGTGTCCACGGTCAAGGACAGTTGGGCGGTGCTGCTTAAACTACGTCCACGTGTTTACAAACCAGTGTGTGTGTTGGATAAGTGGGAAGAACTACTTGGGTCAAGTCAAGGACTTGACATGATTGAGTTGGGTTGGTGCCCACTCTATTTATGTTGATATCTGTAACCTGTCCTCATGGTTACTTGAATTCTCCTGATGCATGTCTTACACGCTGTTGAACATGTCATTGCACTCAAAACTAGCTTTCCGCAAAAATTTACCCATATCATGCATTGTTGTACCTTGAACCAAAACATGGGTTGCTTGCGAGTACATTCAAAGTACTCATTGGCTTGCCACTGGTTATTTAATTGGCCAGGCATGGAAGAACAGGAGTTCGAAGAAGAGTCCTTTGGAGACGAACATGCGAACTAGGACGTTTCCCAGTCAGAATGCCTGTAGGGTTAAGGCAGATGGCATGGGTTCTACTTATCGACGAAGATTTCCGCTGCTTGTGTTTCCTTTGATGTTCAGCCCTTAAGGCTTTATCAATGTAAGACTTGACCATAATGGTCATAATTTGTGTAAGACGGTATGTATGGATGTAAGACTCTTGTTATTCAGCTTCTGTGTGTTCAGTGAGCATTGATCTCTGGGATCACTGTACACGTGCATTCGGTGATCTCGACTTATGAGTTGGGGTCCCCACACGCGTGATCCTAAAAAAAATTAGTGAAATTTGAGAAGAGAAGAGTCAAAACTCTACGTCAGGATGCCTCACCAGAGCGACGAAGGGACTGGGGAGTAAAAAGAATTCCTAACTCTCCGATATATATAATCCTAAATGACTCAAAACATTTTTTCTAGACTCAACTCGTCAGCTAATTCGATCAAGCAGTGGGGGCACCTAAGGTCGGAGAAGGCTCTGATTACCAACTTGAAACGCCCTCGATGCGGCTATATCTCCCACGTGTCGAAGCATGTCTTAGAGGCATAACCGCATTGAAAGCAATGTCGCAAGTGAGGTAATCTTCACACAACCCATGTAATACATAAGGGAAAGAGATACATAGTTGGCTTACAATCGCCACTTCACCCAATTACATGAATAAAGCATTACATCAAACAGATACAATCAAGGTCTGACTACGGAACCAAAATAAAAGAAGACTACCCCAAATGCTACACAGATCCCCGATCGACCCCAACTGGGCTCCTCTACTGATCAACTGGAAATGGAACAACATAAAGGACAAGATCTTCATCGAGCTCCTCCTTGAGCTTGGTTGCGTCATCTGCAAGGTTCAACGGCACCTGCAAACTGGTTTTGGAAGTATCTGTGAGTCACGGGGACTCAGCAATCTCACACCCTCGCGATCAAGACTATTTAAGCTTATGGGTAAGGTAAAAGGTATGAGGTGGAGCTGCAGCAAGCGACTAGCATGTATGGTGGCTACACATACGCAAATAAGAGCGAGAAGAGAAGGCAAAGCACGATCGAGAAACTATGATCAAGAAGTGATCCTAGAACAACCTACGCCAAACATTACTCCAACACCGTGTTCACTTCCCGGACTCCGCCGGAAAGAGACCATCACGGTTACACACGCGGTTGATGCATTTTTAATTAAGGTCAACTTCAGGTTTTCTACAACCGGACATTAACAAATTCCCATCTGCCCATAACCGCGGGCACGGCTTTCGAAAGTTCAAATCCCTGCAAGGGTGTCCCAACTTAGCCCATCACAAGCTCTCACGGTCAATGAAGGATATTCCTTCTAGCGGGAAGACCCGATCAAACTCGGAATCCCGGTTATATGACATCCTCGACAATGGTGAAACAAGTCCAGCAACACCGCCCGAATGTGCCGACAAATCCTGATAGGAGCTGCACATATCTCGTTCTCAGGGCACACTCAGATGAGCAGTCCGTAAAACTAAAACCAACCCTCAAGTTTCCCCGAGGTGGCGCTGCAAGGGGCTCTAGTTTGGACCAACACTCATAGGAGCACTGGCCCGGGGGGGGTTAAAATAATGATGACCCTCAGGAGCGCGACTCCCAAGGGAAAAAGAGGCTAGGTGGCAAATGGTAAAACCAATGTTGGGCATTGCTGGAGGAGTTTTATTCAAAGCAAACTGTCAAGGGGTTCCCATTATTACCCAACCGCGTAAGGAACACAAAATCCGGGAACATAACACCGATATGACTGAAACTAGGGCGGCAAGAGTGGAACAAAACACCAGGCATAAGGCCGAGCCTTCCACCCTTTACCAAGTATATAGATGCATTAATTAAATAAGAGATATTGTGATATCCCAACATATAAACATGTTCCAACAAGGAACAACATAGCCATGTTCCAACAAGGAACAAACTTCAATCTTCACCTGCAACTAACAAGGCTATAAGAGGGGCTGAGGAAGTGGTAACATAGCCAAACAACGGTTTGCTAGGACAAGGTGGGTTAGAGGCTTGGTTTAACAATATGGGAGGCATGATAAGCAAGTGGTAGGTATCGCAGCATAGGCATAGCAAAAGAGCGAGCATCTAGCAAGCAAAGATAGAAGTGATTTCGAGGGTATGGTCATCTTGCCTGAAATCCCGCAAGGAAGAAGAACGAGTCCATGAAGAAGACAAACGTACGTAGTCGAACAAATCCTCACAACACGACATTATCGGAACCAACCCGAAGAAGAAACACCGGAAAAGAGCAAACAACCTAGTAAACAACCACCACATACACATGGCATGATGCGCAAACAAGAATGATGCATGTCCGGTTTAAAGAGGGCATGGCATGGCAAAGTGCACAAACAAAACTACAAGTTAAGTGGAGCCCAATATGCAATGAGTTGCATATTGACGGAACACCACATCAATTATTTAGTTCACTCCTGGTTAGGTACTCAACAATATTAAATGTTGGTTAACATGGCAAGAGGTGAAGCATGACAAAACTATACTATCTAAACAATTTAAATGGGGCCGGATATAACAAACAACAAATCCGATAAATCCCCATATGCATTTAGCAAATTAATGCATACAACAAATTAAACATTCTTGATGTTGTTAACATGATGCGGATGACATGTGCAAGTTTATGCAAATTTTATTAAAAGTTGATAAGAGCATTATGAAGCATTTGGTCACCATGGCGGAACGAAAGAGGTGCCACAGCAATGACAACTTGAGTGAGATACCAATGCAAACGAGAAGTGTGCGGATGTGTGGAACACGCAAGAGATGGGGAGTGATCCCGGATACTGGGTGTCTCACATGACGGTGGCATGGCAAAAGAGGGGCATCGGAAGCGACAACTCGATCACGGTGCAAACATGAGCATCTCATACAACACATGCATTCGGTCCACGGGTGATCGTCTCAGGGTTATACCTTTGAAGCATGCATTTTTCGGAGCGGCTCGAGTTCGGAGCGGTGTAGAGGAAGTAGGCGTTCACGGGACGTCGTGGAAGTAGTGGTACACGTTTTCTTGTCGAATCAACGGCGGTGGTAGTTGTACACTTGACAGTCTTCGGCGACGGTAGTGGTACATCTTGTAGTGGAACTTGGGTGTAGTGGTACACGGCGACGGTAGTGGTACACGTTTTCGTAGATGTCCGGGGTCGTCGGTAGAGGTACTTGTCGCATCGCCGAGCGTAGTCGACCTCGGCATATCCGAAGGGGTACTTGCGGTCAATGTGGCCTCTAGTGTATTGTCGGTCCAGCAAGCGTAAGCAATTCGGGGCGGTCACGGTCTCGGCAACAAGTCTTGGCATCCCAAAACTTCAGGAGCGGAGGTACACACAGGCAACAACAACAACAATGTTGGGGTCTCGGTCATGGGGGTCTCGGTCATGGCCATGCCAGGAGACAACAGTGGCATAGCCGGCTTGGTGTGTTTGAAGTGGACAGCTCGGGGCAACAGGATGAGCAGCGACAGCTATGCAAGCGGGTCCCTAAGCAAATAGAGGCAAGAAGAGGACCAGGGACGCGACAACTCGTTGGACAAGGCATCGGGCAGCAGCACTGGCGCCCTTGGCGGCCACCGATGATGGAGTCAGGCAAGGAAGGGGTCGCGTCCACAGGAGAGGAAGGAGGCCGGGAGGCAGCGGATCCGGGCGAGGGGAACCCGTTCCCGACATTGGAGGCCTTGAGAGGAGGTTTGGTGGTGCGGAGGAGCTATGGAGGCGATGCAGGCGATGGAGACAGGGAACGATGGGAGCAGAGGAGCTCGCGATGACACATCGAACGGGGAGGCCCTCAAGCAGAGGAGCAGGAGACATGGAGGGGCGGCAGCAGAGCAGCGGCAGAAGGGCGCGACGATGGCGGGGCCTCGGCGGCTGCGGCAAGGGAAGAAGGCACGGGCGGGCGAGCTTGCTGGAGGGCGCAAGGATGAGCGGGATCGGGCGCGGGGTGGAGGAGGATTGGGCCCGAGCCGAGGCTCCCCCTGGCGGCGCGATCGGGAGGAGGACGAGGGGGATCGAGAGAGATGAGGCCATGGCAGGGGAAAACATAAGGAGGGGAAGGTGAGGAGGAGGAGAGGCACGGCAGTGGCGGTTGCGTGGGATCGGGGCGAAGGGGTCGAGAGGGAGATGGGGACGAGCGGGATCGGGCTCCCTGGCGGCGCGAGGGGAGAGAATGAGGAAGAGAATGAGGGAGTTGGGTTCGGCCTAGGGTTAGGACTAGGTGGGCCAAAAGGCCGGCCCAGAAGAGAAGGGCCTGCGCCTGGATCTTGGTTGGGCTCTTTCTCTCTCTCTCTCACTCTCTCTCTTCTCTCTAAGCATAAAACAAAATTAGGGAAGAAAAGAAAAGAGGGAGGGGGTTAGGGAAAGAATTAGCGCACGAGGGTAATATTTCTGGACTCACAAAAATGTGAGGAATTTAAATAAAATGGCAAGAGGATTTTTGGAGAACAAAAGATTCGCACATGTTGAATTTAATTCAACATGTTTGAATTTTGAAACCCATTCGAAAGGACTCTAAATGGGCTGAGACTTTTAGAGGAGCCTAGATAAAAGAGATGAGAAATATTCGCAAGGTTTGAAGGTCAAACTCGAAGAGGAATAGACATGGAAAATATTTTGCATGTGTGTTATGGGTGATTCCGAAAATGGAATATTTAATATAGCTCCCTAAAATATTGGGAGGATATTTTATAAAGAGAAATCACCACGTGAATTCCCTCGGTTTAAATGGATCAAAGGTCCATGCCATTTATTTAGTTGAGTTAGGAAAAGAAATGACATGATGGCATGATGACATGACGCAATGCACATGATGCAAAGATGAAATGCAACGGACCAAACAAATCACACGACGAAACCCGGAAACCCTGGAAGGCATCTGAAGCTCCGGTCTTGGGGCGTTACAACTTTAGCATTGTGAAGAGCTTGGGAATCGTTTTTGTCATCCCTTGCATATTATAGTTCATCATGAAGCCTTTGTAGCTTGGTGGCAGTGACTGAAGAACTCTTTCAATAACACTCTCAACTGGAAGATCAATTCCCAGATGAGTCAAGTGGTTATGATACACAGACATTTTGAGTATGTGTTCACTGTCAGAACTGTTCTCCTCCATCTTACAGCTGTAGAACTTGTTGGAAACTTCATATCTCTCAACCCGGGCATTATCTTGAAATATCAACTTCAGCTCTTGGAACATCTCATATGCTCCGTGACATTCAAAACGTCTGTGAAGTCCAGGTTCTAATCCGTAAAGCATGCCACACTGAACTATTGAGTAGTCATTGATTTCTACTATGCAACTTTATTCTTGTAGACTCGTGTTGGGCCTCCGAGCGTAGAGTTTTGTAGGACAGTAGTAATTTTCCCTCAAGTGGATGACCTAAGGTTTATCAATCCATGGGAGGTGTAGGATGAAGATGGTCTCTCTCAAACAACCCTGTAACCAAATACAAGAAATCTCTTGTGTCCCCAACACACCCAATACAATGGCAAATTGTATAGGTGCACTAGTTCGGCAAAGAGATGGTGATAAAAGTGTAATATTGATGGTAGCAATATATTTTTCTAATCTAAATAAATAAAAACAGCAAGGTAACAAATAGTAAATGGGCACAAAAACGGTATTGCAATGCTTGAAAATGAGGCCTAGGGTCCGTACTTCCACTAGGGAAATCTCTCAACAGTTAATATAATTGGATCGTATAACCATCCCTCAAAGTGCAATGAAGAATCACTCCAAAGTTCCTATCTAGCGGAGAACATAAGACGGAATTGTTTGTTGGGTACGAGACCACCTCAAAGCTATACTTTCTGATCAATATATCCTAGAGTTCATACTAAAATAACACAAAGCTATTCTTTCTGATCGATCTAACTAAGAGTTTGTACTAAAATAACACCAAAGCAAATTCAGATTCATAATATTCAACCCAACACAAAGAACTTCAAAGAGTGCCCCAAGATTTCTACCGGAGAAACAAAGACAAGAACGTGCATTAACCCCTATGCATAGATTACCCCAATGTCACCCCGGGAATCCGCGAGGGGAGTGCCAAAACATATATCAAGTGAATCAGTACGATACCCCATTGTCACCACGTGCATTCAATTGCAAGACATATATCAAGTGTTCTCAAATCCATAAATATATTCAATCCGATAACAATGAAATCTCAAAGGGAAAAAATCAATTCAATACAACAAGATAGAGAGGGGAAAACACCATATGATTTGACTATATTAACAAAGCCCACGATACATCAAGATCATTACATCAAGAACACGTGAGAGGGAGAGAGAGATTAAACACATAGCTACTGGTATAAACCCTCAGTGTCACTGCCCTAGCTTTAGCCTTGCTTGTGGACTAGTCTTGGTTGTTGCATCATGTTTAAATGTTGCTTAAGCTTGAAATGGGGATGTTCAAACCCTAGCACCAAATGAAATCCAACTAGGATCAAAATGAAATATTTTCAGTGAACCCAAAATGCCCTTTAGAAAAGTTCATGATTTTTGACAAAGGTGAAAACCTCTGCCAAAAATGATGCACTTATTTCTAGGCCATTCTGCATTTCTGAATTAAATCATCAAGTATGTGAATTTGGGCATTTAAATGCTATAAATAGTTTAGATGCTCAAATAATTCCGAAACTAAATGAGGGATATTGTAAATAATTCAAATAGTGCCCACAATTATTTTCAGGATTTTCAAAAGTGCTTTGGTAATTTTTTTAATAAAGCTAAAACAAAGAGAAAAATAGAAAAACAAGAACTTAATAGAAAGAGATAGAGAGAGAGAGAGACGAAGCCTACCTGGCCTTACGTGAAGTCGGCCCAGCCCACCACCGCAGCTCCTCCTGTCGTCTTCCTTGTCGGAGAGAAGGATGAGCGTGTGCCTGACGCCCACACGCACACGCCTAGGCCACCTGGTGCTTGCCACTGCTTCTGGAGGCCGCTAAGGCCGCCACGCAACCCCTGGATCCCTCTCTCACTCTCCCTCGAGCTCTCCCCCTCCCCGGCTCTCTCTTCCTCCATTCGCTGTGAGCACCGAGAGCAAGCTGTAGCCATGGCTACAGACCACCACTCGCTAAACCAGCATGACCATGACCTCCTCCAGGACTCCTTGGAGCTACAAGCTGACTCACGTGACCGCCGGAGCCCTGCAGCTTCGTTCTCGACCTCATCTTCAACTTCCGATCGCCGGCTACCTCACACTCGATTCGCGGCATCTAACACATCCCCGGCACCGCCGTCTGCACCATCCTCCTCGTCGTGAGCCTCTCTCCGTTTTCCCCCTGTTCCCCTCCTCGCACTCAACCCCTAGCTTACCTCCCCGTTGCACCCGTAAGCTCCTTGCCGCCGGCGATGTCGCCGGCGTGGCTAGGGCTTGTCCCAGTCGCATCTGGGTGCGTAGTCAAACTCCTAGAGTTCCCAGGAGCCCGTAGAGCACTTCATCAAGCGTCCCCGTGGCTTGCAGCCTCGCCAGCCGCATCCCCATGCTCCGTCCGCCGCGGATGAGCTCGCCGCCGATGAACCAGGCCACCCCACGCCCAGCAGCGTGCTTCCCCTGGATGTAGGGGAGCAAGGGCTCCTTCCTGATGCCCTCATCGCAGCAAGCGGCAGCCCCAAGTGCAACTCCGGTGGACCTCCGCCACGATTTTGATCGTCGCCGGCGAGACTCTGAAGAATGCCGATGCGGCTTTCATTAACGCTAACACCGCCAGCTAAGCCCCCCTATTTAGCCACCTCATAGCCACTGACAGCGGGCCCAAACACAGAGTCAAACCTAGTCAGCGCTGGATTTGACCTGGGTTTAGTGCCTGTGTCAATGACAAGTGGGTCCCACCAGTCAAGTTTGACCCTGGTCAACTCGATTGACCTGCTGACGTCATAGTGAAGCAGTGCTGACACAGTTAATGATTTTCTGTATTAAAATTAATCTAGGAAATTTCCAAAAAATGTTTAAAACTTCTAAAAATCATAGAAATTCAACCGTGACTCCAAATCAATAATTTATATATGAAACATTATCAGAAAAATCCAAAGAATCTGTTTATGGCATTTTCATGCATGTTTGAACAACTTAAAGTTCATGTATAAGACAATTTGAATTAATGGCATTTGAAATGTCTTATGTGGAGTTTGAATTTGAATCTAGTGTTCAAACCAACTCCATTTAAATCGTTGCTAGCTGCATTAGGCCGAATCACAGCATATTGCCATGTCACATTCATGCATCATATTGTTGGATTGCATTGATTGTGTTCCCACTTGTTGCCGGTGTTTGTCCGCTCTTAGTAGACATTGTTCCGGCGATGTGATCGATGACACCAATGAAGAGCTATATCATCTTCGGAAGTGCCAGGCAAGCTAACCCCCATTGAACATCCTGATACAATCCCACTCTCTCGCTCTTGCTCTCTTTTACTACATTAGGACAATAACATTTGAATTGTTACCTTTTCTCGGTAGTTGAACCCATTCCTTTGCATGACCTGTCATTGTCACCAAATAGCTAAACCATCCTAGCATGATTAGGAGTTTCTTGAGCTTTGTTGTGACCACTTTTCCATGCTCGCTTGCTATGCTTAGAGTTGTGTCGGGTCTGATCCATCTGGGTGATGAATTGGAATGATCATGTCCTAATGAGGAGACTTAAGTGTCTTGACCCATTTTCGTCAAGTTGGTGATGAGAGGCCGTGTTGGAAAACATGGTGGATTGTCTTGTGATACGACTCACAAGAATTGAGTTCTGTGCTTATTAGAGCCTACCTTGCGGTTACATGGACATTTGCGGTCAGGTGTGCAGGCAGGTGACGCATGACACGTGTGTCTAGGTGACACACGACATGACACAGTGTCCTGACTAGACGTAGACACGTGTTCCAAGAAGGAACATTGCTGATGGGACGGGGACAGGTTCCTTTGAATCAGGGTTAACATGATCTATTCCAATAGCCGCGTCCGTGGTAATGGACTACTAGGTTGGTTATGCAGTTCATAGACAAGTGAAAGTGGATAATCTAAAATGCGCAAGATAAGCGTGAGTGCTATGGGTGACCTTCTTGTAGGGAGACGGGAGTGGATCCATACTGGTGTATTGATATGGTGAATATGTGGACTTGTGTGCGCCACCTCAAAAGAGTTACTAGCAGTCGTAGTTCAGGATAGCCACCGAGTCAAAGCTGGCTTGCTGCAGTTAAACTCCACCACCCCCTTTGTTGATATTGATGCATATGTAGCTAGTTCTAATGTAAGTCTTACTGGGTACATTTGTACTCACGTTTGCTTAATTTATGTTTTTGCAGAGAGACTTCAGTCTTACTAGTAGTTCTGCTTGGACTTTGATGTTTAGCTTGTTACCTCAGCTATGATCTTGTGCCCACGGCAGGATCTTGTAGATAGTCAGGCTTCTCAGCCTTTTTCATTTGTAGTGGTCTATACTCAGACAAGTTAAGCTTCCGCATGTGCTTATTGCTTGTATGACTTGAATGCTGGGTCACCAGACCCATGTTTGTAATATCTCGTAACTCGGAGCCTAATGAATAAATACTTTGAGTCGTAGAGTTTTGTTGTGATGCCATGTTGTATTTGCACATATCAAGCATATTGTGTGTATGTTATTGAAATGCTTGGTATGTGTGGGATCCGACAACCTAGTTGTTTATTCTTGGTAGCCTCTCTTATGGGGAAATGTCTCCTAGTGCTTCCACTGAGCCATGGTAGCTTGCTACTTCTCTGGAACACTTAGGCTGGCCGGAATGTGTCCTTCTTCGTTCCTGTGTCGTTCCATTCGGGGAAATATCACGCGTTGTTCCTTTAAGTCCTTGTAGCTTGCTACGACTTGGGTTCATATGTTGATGACCGACACGTTCGTTGCTGAGTCATGTATGCCTATCCCTGTAAGTTAGTGCCACCTTGGGTTTACTACTAGACATGTCGGCCCGGGTTCTCTGCCATATGGATGCTAGCGACACTATCATATATGTGAGCCAAAAGGCGCAGACGGTTTCGAGCCAGGTAAGGTGGCACCCGTGGGGATACCGTGCGTGAGGACACAAAGCGATATGATGTGTTACATGCTTGTGACGCCCGGATAATTAACCGACAGTAAAACTCTGCTAATGAGACCACGTCACCTTCGTTACTGTTGCTAATCTTTCATTACTACAAAACCGATTCAAAAATCAATTCAAAATATGGCAAACAACAAAAGTTGTCAAACATAGAAACAAAAATGTTCGGAGTGAACCAAATATTGCACAGATAATTATGGTGGAGAAACCACACCTTTATAAAATGTTTTAAATACTATGAGATGAATAAAATAGTAGGAAAAACAAGTATATAAGTGCTATTAAATATAAACAAATATTAAACTAGTTTATTTAATCACTAAAAACTTTTTGCAACTCCAATTTAGGTGTGGGCTTTAACTTATTATTAAATTATAACTATTAAAGAAATAAAATAAAACAGTAAAGGAAAATAAATAAAAGAAAATAAAACACAAAAAACAGAAGACAATAGAAAAAAAGAACCCCCCCCCCCGCGCGCTGGGCCAAGTGGCCCAGCTGGCCCCAGCCGCCCGAATGGGCCGGACCACCCCGACGCCCTACTAGGTCGCCCCGACCCCCCTGGTCAAACCCTAACTGCTACCCCCTCCCCACGTCGCCACTCCTCCCTCCCGATCCGATCTGGATCGGCATCGATCCCGTGCCCCCGCCGCTCGACGCTGGGGCTTGGTCCACCGCGCCCTCCGCTCGCCCTCGACACCAGCACTGATGGACCACGCCGCCGTCACCCAGAACACTACCTCATCGTCTTCCTCCTCGACAGCACGCCGCAGCCGCTCGCCTCCCCATCGCTCGGTCGTCCCTGTCATCCTCCTCACGCCCCGCTGCCCAGTTCCCTACGGCCCCCTGTGAGCTCCCCTTCCCCTCGCCCAGTCACCACGCGACCGCACCGTCCCGCACGCGCATGCCGCCGCGCCTAGCCCGCTCCCTGCCGCACGGCTCCTCCTTCGGCCTCCCTCTGCTTCCCTGCCTCCAACACGCTTCGGCCGCGCCCTCGCGCCGGCCTGCGACCTCCTGGCCTCGCCCCGCGTTGCTATGGACTGCAGCCGCCCGTGCCCTCCTACCCACGGTCGCTCCTGCTGCTGCTGTTCCCCCCCCCCCCCCCCCCGCGCCGCCCTGCATTCGCCTACGCCGGCCCGCAACGACGCTCATCGCTGCTCCCGACCGTCCCGTGCGTCGCATCCCGCAAGCAGAAGTGCCGCCACCGCCCCGCTCAACGCCACCGCCTCTAAGCTCCACCTCCGAGCGCCCCACGACCACCACCCAATTTGTTGTTGAACGGGATTTCCAATGCCGCCACCCATGTGAGCTCCCGTGGCCGGAGTCGGCCTACCGCGATCGCCGGAGCCGCCAGATTAGCACCGGTGGTTACTGAATCCATTAGCACCCGCACTGCCACAGACATGTGGGACCCCACCATTGTTAACTACTTAATTAAAATAACACAATCCCTAACCCGAGTCTATGACAAACTAGGCCCACTAACTAATTAGACTATTTTAAATAAATAAAACTTGTTAACAAACTGTCTCACTAACAGTGGGGACCCACTGGTCAGTTTGACCAGTCAATGGTCAAAGTCAAACTTTGACTGCTGACTGGGCTGCTGACTCAGACCCCCTGTCCCCACCTGACATACCCATACACACTTCTGGGTACACTTCCTGTGTACCCATAGCATTTAAATACTAATCTATTTTCGAATTAAATTAAATCCAGAAATTAGGAAATCATTTTAACTTTGAAAATTCATATAAAATAAACCGTAACACGGATGAAAATATTTTACACATGAAAGTTGCTCAGAACGATGAGACGAATCCGGATACGCAGCCCGTTCGTCCGCCACGCATCCCTAGCATAGCAAACATGCAACTTTCCCCCTCCGGTTCATCTGTCCGAAAATGCGAAACACCGGGGGTAATTTCCCGGATGTTCCCCCCTTCACCGGTACCACCTCGTGTCGCGTTAGGGCACACCTAGCATCACGCTTTGTCATCTCATGCATCTCATGCATTTGTTTGCAATATATTTATTGTTTCTTCCCCCTCTTCTCTTGCCAGAGCAACCAGGCAAGCCCCCCCCCCCTTCATCACCAGATATCGCCTACTCTTCTCTATACTGCTTGCATTAGAGTAGTGTAGCATGTTACTGCTTTCTGTTAATTGTATCCTGATGCATAGCCTGTCCTTGCTACTACTGTTGTTACCTTTACCTGCAATCCTAATGCTTAGTATAGGATGCTAGATTATCATCAGTGGACCTACACTCTTGTCCGTCTGCCATGCTATACTACTGGGTCGTGATCACTTCGGGAGGTGATCACGGGCATATACTATATACTTTGCACTGTTGCATTACCCGTGGTACTGTTCGGAGTTGGGGGGCTGAAGGGGCAGGTGGCTCCATCCCGGTAGAGGTGGGCCTGGGTTCCTGACGGCCCTTGACTGTTACTTTGTGGCGGAGCGACAGGGCAGGTTGAGACCACCTAGGAGAGAGGTGGGCCTGGCCCTGGTAGGCATTCGCAGATACTTAACACGTTTAACGAGATCTTGGTATTTGATCTGAGTCTGGCCACTGGCCTATACGCACTAACCATCTACGTGGGGACAGTTATGGGCACTCGACGTCGTGGTATTAGCCGAAGCCTTCGTGACGTCAGCGACTGAGCGGCGCACGCCGGATTGGACTGGAACGCCTGCTAGGCTAGGTCTGCTTCCGGCCACCCTCGCAACGTGCAGGTGTGCAATGGGCGATTGGCCCAGACCCCTGCACCATAGGATTTAGACCGGCATGCTGACCTCTCTGTTGTGCCTAGGTAGGGCTGCTACGTGTTGATCTTCCGAGGCCGGACATGACCCAGGAAAGTGTGTCCGGCCAAATGGGATTGAGCGTGTTGGGTTATGTGGTGCACCCCTGCAGGGAAGTTAATCTATTCGAATAGTCGTAATCTTCGGTAACAGGACGACTTGGAGTTGTACCTTGACCTTATGACAACTAGAACCGGATACTTAATAAAACACACCCTTCCAAGTGCCAGATACAACCGGTGGTCACTCTCTCACAGGGCGACGAGGGGAGGATCATCGGTTAGGATTATGCTATGCGATGATACTTGGAGGACTTCAGTCTACTCTCTTCTACATGCTACAAGACGGAGGTTGCCAGAAGCGTAGTCTTCGAAAGGACTCGCTATCCCCCTTATTCCGGCTTTCTGCAGTTCAGTCCACATATAATAGCCTTATTCCAGTTGATTCCAATGCATACATATGTAGTGTAGCTCCTTGCTTGCGAGTACTTTGGATGAGTACTCACAGTTGCTTTTCTCCCCCTTTTCCCCTTTCCTATATCCGATTGCTGCAACCAGACGTTGGAGTCCAGGAGCCCGACGCCACCGACGACGACGACTACTACTACTCGGGAGGTGCCTACTACTACGTGTAGCCCGCTGACGGCGACCAGGAGTAGTTTAGGAGGATCCCAGGCAGGAGGCTTGCGCCTCTTTCGATCTGTATCCCAGTTTGTGCTAGCCTTCTTAAGGAAAACTTGTTTAACTTATGTCTGTACTCAGATATTGTTGCTTCCGTTGACTCGTCTATGATCGAGCTCTTGTATTCGAGCCCTCGAGGCCCCTGGCTTGTAATATGATGCTTGTATGACTTATTTTTATTTGTAGAGTTGTGTTGTGATATCTTCCCGTGAGTCCCTGATCTTGATCGTACACATTTGCGTGTATGATTAGTGTACGGTCAAATCGGGGGCGTCACAAGTTGGTATCAGAGCCGACTGCCTGTAGGAATCCCCCTTCCACACTCCTTGACCGAAGTTGAGTCTAGACATTACAAAAACTTTTACTAACATGGCTGTGTGCCTTAGGGGCCCACGTCGCCATCTGGGTGGTATTAGGATCTTTTACTCCTTGTCTATACTCTGGGACTTTGATCTCCCTTCTATTCAGGTTAAATGAATTTTGCTAAATCTAACATTAGGATCTCGTTATCACTTTCAATCGGAGAGCCCCTTATTACTGATGATCGTCTGCTGCACATGAAGACCCTGAATATACTCTCCGCTGTTAACCCGAGAACTTGTGTTCATCACGTTTGCAATTCCCCTTCCACCGTCAACCCTTATGGATAAATACTTGGAGTTGTTATTCTTACATTCATCCACATTTGATCTTGTTATTACAAGATACCCCGAAATACTCGTCGTTGTTTCGATAATCCTTTGAGCTTACCGCCTTATTGTTCTTTGTCACCTGAATACCCCTACGGATAATTCCTCGCACTTATCGAGTATCCGCTCATTCCCAGTTGTTCATGTGTTTCGCAAAAGACTTCGAAATACCATTCGATCTTCCAAAAATCCTGAGCAGCCTATTGCTCTTGAAATTCTTGCTTGCTTGCATTATGGTTAATCCCATAAGTCTCATAATCTTATTGGCATCCCTTGTCTTTATCATTTTAAGTCCATTGATTCAATATGTTGAGGATGCTCGCATCCCTCAATCGAATCCTAGAATTCATCCTTCCGGCTCAGTGTCAGTTTGAACATGAGCTGGTTCTCAACCAATTAAATTGCCGTCGGTTGTACCCCTAAGTCTATTCAACTATTCCATCCTTAATCAGAGCATTTGCTTCTGATCCCTTGAATTGGAAATCATAAATCCTTTGCGATTGAGCATTGAATTAGTTAGTTGTTTCTATCATATGATCTCCTTGCATTCTTTCTTCTTCTGGTTGAGTACCGATGCTCACATCAGATCCCTTATGGACCACCAGATCCTTTGTTGGATTTTATCTGACAACGCCCTTCATATTCAATAACCTTGTGAGCCTTTCCTCAAATACATAATGCCTTTGGTAAATTGTATCCTTCGCTTTCTCAACCATGCTCTGCCTTCGAGCTTGAGTTAAATTACTCCTGAAGATTGTGGTATATGATTCTAAGATGCCCCGATGTGTTGAACCTATACCTTTTCTAATCTGTGTAAACCCAGAAACTTCTACGGGTCATACTGTACTGGTGTTAAGCCAGATAAAATTTCAACACTGCAACTTCATCGAAAACGAGAAGTGAATGAAATTTTATGCATTGGAAAAGTGGGAGTCGACTTTGAACTTTGTGTTCATGCCCATGGACATGATGTAGATCTTATCATGAAAGCTTCTCTTAAATTAATTATTCCCCGGGTATAAGTTCATCTTATATTTGGGATCTGGCCTTTGCAAGCGTGGTTCCGGCCATGTTCTTCTTTAAATACCATTTCTCGTGCAAGTTTAAGCACTTGTCTTCTGCAGAGCAATGCCCTAGTCCAACCTCTACTTTGATCTGTTGTTGAGCATTACCCCCATGGTATCTCAATATTATCACGGAACTGCATAACTTCTTATGAGTTCTTCATCAATTGCTACATTCTCATTGATTCCAATTTTTCACGGGCTCTGAGTTATTTAACACTCAAAGACACCGATAACTGACTCGAGTCCGTATCGTGATTAAGCAATTCTTGGTAACCTTCATTACTTACGAATTTGAACTCAATCACGTCATTCCTAGCTTGTTTGGCTATATCATTATCGTGCTAAATTTTAACTACGCTACCTGGTCCTTCCTGGAGCACAACTTTCGACGATGAGCTAAACTTACGTTGATCTTCCTCGTCATATCATTTCGACTTGAACATCAAGCTTGATTTCGAGTTCATGTCGTAACCTTAGTTCCAATAACCTTCCGCTTCATCAGTCCTTTGACTTGATGTGATCGCTGTTCGATTACATCTTCGTGTAACCTCTCGACAAATGTGTCGTGATCATCATCAACCTTATGAGCTCTTCCAGGATATCAATCGGATTCATGATGAGAAATGCCATCCTTGCCTTGATGATTTGTGTTATCATCGACCACTTTATTACCTTCCCTCCAACAAAAACTTGTTCGTGTTTTGTGTTATACCTTGAGTTCCTTGCTATCCAGCATTTGTTCTCCTTTACCTTGGAGTATTACCTTCTTTTTTTATGTCAAGAATGTCGTGAGAATTTCACCACCTCTTAAGAATTCTTGATATAGGTGATACTTCACCATCACCATTCTTTTCTTGGTCCCTGTGTTGTTCCTAACAGGAATACCGATAGATGGACTAGTAATTTTAAAACTTCTAGCAACCTTATTGCTTTGAAGTTAATGGTCAACATTTCATTCTTAGACCATTGGTTATCGAATCGCCATTCTAACATTGTTTGTGCTACCTAAGTCCGTACTCGGGTGCACCGTCAACCAATGATTAATTGTGTGTGTTTCCTGAGCATACATCATTATATCATTCGATCGGACAAATGATTATCTCCTTGTTCACATAATTGTGGAAATCCATGTTTTTGGAATTCTTAATGAATGGTCGCTGAGTCCATCATCAACATCCTCATATTCTCCTTGGTTAATGATGAACTATTGTTTCGAAACTTGCTCCCATGGTTCGTTTCCCGAGAATCTTAAAATGTCCTTACGTTAATTTGTGTTACACCTTTTTCTTCTCAGGCATTCTAAGCCTGAGGTATCACAATGCCAATCGAATCTAAACCTCGGTCAAATATGATGGTTGGAATATATTTCCAAGAGTTATAACATTGGTATTTTATATGACCCGGTAAGATGATGTCATGCCTAGCACACCTGGCCGGAGAACCTATTATTACAGTTTCCTTTTTAGCAAGCATAGCGATTCTTCCATGAGGAAATTGTAAAACTTATTCAATAAGTTGTTCCTAATGAATCCTTTGTGTATCCAAGTCCAACCTTTGCTTGAAGACCATGTCAATGCTATCTCAAAGCATGTCTGTGGTACTCCGTTCATCAAGAAAAACATTTGAAGCACAATGCTAAATTCTCTTTATCAATTATCCAAACACCGTTGTATGGGTAATATCATGATGCCCCCCTTACCTAAATGGTTATCTATTTCTATCCTGTCATGGATATCATGCTCTGCTTGTCCTTGGGAAGGATATACCCTGAAATATGTGTGTATACACATTTTCCTCCCCATTGTTCTGATTAAACCTGGTAATCACCTTTCCTTTCCATTGGTTTGCTTAACCCTTCTTGTAATCTATATTATATAAGCAGTGGTATTCTTCTGCTTATGTAAAACACCTTGGTGTACAACCGTGTCAGTAAGACCTGTTGCTTTTGTTGATAGCATTCCAGTAACCACCAATGGACGAGAACTTTGCCTATTGGTCCGCCTCGTTCAACGAGTAGGAAAATGGTTCTCTTCGTCCCTCACCCTTGGTACCGACGTTGTTGCCGACATAACTGAGATGCTACTCTCTGACATGCCTTGCTATCATGACCGTGCAAGATGTCGCCGCTCCTATTTTTAACCAACATGGTGGGCCCAAAACCCACAGTTCCACAGGATCAAAACCTGACTCTCCTATACCACCCCTGTTTCCAAAGATATTCCTAATGCTTGGCTTCGTATGTAATTCACGAGCCACCTTCCCTGTGATCATCAATTCTGGTATTAGGCACAATACTTATTCTCGTTGCCTTGAACCCCTTTCACACTCTGTTTCAGGCAACGAACGATTGTTTATCCGCTTGTAACTTCTCATGATACCTCCTCACTTTGCTCTCGATAATGTCTAAAGTTTCAATTCAAGAGTTACTTTCCGCCACCTTCCCTGATGTTAACTGCTAGATAAGCGAACATTGTAGCGGTCCGTTCTTCCGTAATACCCCCTTATCCTTTCGTAAGTACAACGGAGTTCCCGAAGGAAGACAACTTCATCATGATGCATTGGAATAAAGAATTGAAGACATCAACGAAAGGGATTAACTTCTTCGAGAAGATCCGTTAGAATATCGTAACCAGAACTTTCCCCCTTACTCCCCTCTTAAATCTCGGGACGAGATTTCTTGTAGTGGAGGAGAATTGTGACGCCCAGATAATTAAGCGATAGTAAAACTCTGCTAATTAGACCACGTCACCTTTGTTACTGTTGCTAATCTTTCGTTAGTACAAAACCGATTCAAAATTCAATCCAAAATATGGCAAACAACAAAAGTTGTCAAACATAGAAACAAAAATGTTCGGAGTGAACCAAATATTGCACAGATAATTATGGTGGAGAAACCACACCTTTATAAAATGTTTTAAATACTATGAGATGAATAAAATAGTAGCAAAAACAATTATATAAGTGCTATTAAATATAAACAAATATTAAACTAATTTATTTAGTCACTAAAAACTTTTTACAACTCCAATTTAGGTGTGGGCTTTAACTTATTATTAAACTATAACTATTAAAGAAATAAAATAAAACAGTAAAGGAAAATAAATAAAAGAAAAGAAAACACAAAAAACAGAAGACAATCGAAAAAAAAGAACCCCCCCCCCCCGCGCTGGGCCAAGTGGCCCAGCTGGCCCCAGCCGCCCGAATGGGCCGGCCCACCCCGACGCCCTACTAGGTCGCCCCGACCCCCCTGGTCAAACCCTAACTGCTACCCCCTCTCCACGTCGCCACTCCTCCCTTCCGATCCGATCTAGATTGGGATCGATCCCGTGCCCCCGCCGCTCGACGCTGGGGCTTGGTCCATCGCGCCCTCCGCTCGCCCCCGACACCAGCACCGATGGACCACGCCGCCGTCACCCGGAATGCTGCCTCGCCGTCTTCCTCCTCGACAGCACGCCGCAGTCGCTCGCCTCCCCATCGCCCGGTCGTCCCTGTCGTCCTTCTCACGCCCCGCTGCCCAGTTCCCTACGGCCCCCTGTGAGCTCCCCTTCCCCTCGCCCAGTCACCGCACGACCGTGCCGTCCTGCACGCGCATGCCGCCGCACCTAGCCCGCTCCCTGCCGCACAGCTCCTCCTTCGGCCTCCCTCTGCTTCCCTGCCTCCGACACGCTCCGGCCGCGCCCTGGCAACGCGCCCTCGCGCCGGCCCACGCCCTCCTGGCCTCGCCCCGCGTCGCTATGGACTGCAGCCGCCGGTGCCCTCCTACCCACGGTCACTCCTACTGCTGCTGCCCCCCCCCCCGCGCCACCCTGCATTCGCCTATGCCAGCCCGCAACGATGCTTGTCGCTGCTCCCGACCGTTCGGTGCGTCGCGTCCCGCAAGCAGAAGCGCCGCCACCGCCCCGCTCAACGACACTGCCTCTACGCTCCACCTTCGACCGCCCCATGACCACCACCCGATTCGCTGTTGAACGGGATTTCCAACGCCGCCACCCATGTGAGCTTCCGTGGCCGGAGTCGGCCTACCGGCGATCGCCGGAGCCACCGGATTAGCACCGGTGGTTACTGAATCCATTAGCACCCCCACTGCCACAGACATGTGGGCCCCCACCATTGTTAATTACTTAATTAAGATAACACAATCCCTAACCTGAGTCTATGACAAACTAGGCCCACTAACTAATTGGACTATTTTAAATAAATAAAACTTGTTAACAAACTGTCTCACTAACAGTGGGGACCCACTGGTCAGTTTGACCAGTCAATGGTCAAAGTCAAACTTTGACTGCTGACTGGGCTGCTGACTCAGACCCCCTCTCCCCACCTGACATACCCATACACACTTCTGGGTACACTTCCTATGTACCCATAGCATTTAAATACTAATCTATTTTCAAATTAAATTAAATCCAGAAATTAGGAAATCATTTTAAAACTTTGAAAATTCATATAAAATAAACCGTAACTCGGATGAAAATATTTTATACATGAAAGTTGCTCAGAACGACGAGACGAATCCGGATACACAGCCCGTTCGTCCGCCACGCATCCCTAGCATAGCAAACATGCAACTTTCCCCCTCCGGTTTATCTGTCCGAAAACGCGAAACACCGGGGGTAATTTCCCGGATGTTCCCCCCTTCACCGGTACCACCTCGTACCACGTTAGGGCACACCTAGCATCACGCTTTGTCATGTCATGCATCGTCATGCATTTGTTTGCAATATATTTATTGTTTCTTCCCCCTATTCTCTCGCTAGACACCGAGACCGACGCCGCTACTACCCAGTACGACTACCGTGTTGACGACCCCTCTCTCTTGCCAGAGCAACCAGGCAACCCCCCCCCCCCCTTGATCACCAAATATCGCCTACTCTTCTCTATAGTGCTTGCATTAGAGTAGTGTAGCATGTTACTGTTTTTCGTTAATCGTATCCTGATGCATAGCTTGTCCTTGCTACTACTGTTGTTACCTTTACCTGCAATCCTAATGCTTAGTATAGGATGCTAGATTATCATCAGTGGCCCTACACTCTTGTCCATCTGCCATGCTATACTACTAGGCCGTGATCACTTCGGGAGGTGATCACGGGCATATACTATATACTTTGTACTATTGCATTACCTGTGGTACTGTTCGGAGTTGGGGGCTGAAGGGGCAGGTGGCTCCATCCCGGTAGAGGTGGGCCTGGGTTCCCGACGGCCCTCGACTATTACTTTGTGGCGGAGCGACAGGGCAGGTTGAGACCACCTAGGAGAGAGGTGGGCCTGGCCCTGGTCGGAGTTCGCGGATACTTAACACGTTTAACGAGATCTTGGTATTTGATCTGAGTTTGGCCACTGGCCTATACACACTAACCATCTACGTGGGGACAGTTATGGGCACTCGACGTCGTGGTATCAGCCGAAGCCTTCGTGACGTCAGCGACTGAGCGGCGCGCACCGGATTGGACTAGAACGCCTGCTAGGCTAGGTCTGCTTCCGGCCGCCCTCGCAACATGCAGGTGTGCAATGGGCGATGGGCCCAGACCCCTGCGCCATAGGATTTAGACCGGCGTGCTGACCTCTCTGTTGTGCCTAGGTAGGGCTGCGACGTGTTGATCTTCTGAGGCCGGACATGACCCAGGAAAGTGTGTCCAGCCAAATGGGATCGAGCGTGTTGGGTTATGTGGTGCACCCCTGCAGGGAAGTTAATCTATTCGAATAGCCATGATCTTCGGTAACAGGACGACTTGGAGTTGTACCTTGACCTTATGACAACTAGAACCGGATACTTAATAAAACACACCCTTCCAAGTGCCAGATACAACTGGTGGTCGCTCTCTCACAGGGCGATGAGGGGTGGATCATCGGTTAGGATTATGCTATGCGATGATACTTGGAGGACTTCAGTCTACTCTCTTCTACATGCTGCAAGACGGAGGTTGCCAGAAGCGTAGTCTTCGAAAGGACTAGCTATCCCCCCTTATTCCGGCTTTCTGCAGTTCAGTCCACATATAATAGCCTTATTCCAGTTGATACCAATGCATACATATGTAGTGTAGCTCCTTGCTTGCGAGTACTTTGGATGAGTACTCACGGTTGCTTTTCTCCCCCTTTTCCCCTTTCCTATATCCGATTGCTGCAACCAGACATTGGAGTCCAGGAGCCCGACGCCACCGACGACGACTACTACTACTACTCGGGAGGTGCCTACTACTACGTGCAGCCCGCTGACGGCGACCAGGAGTAGTTTAGGAGGATCCCAAGCAGGAGGCATGCGCCTCTTTCGATCTGTATCCCAGTTTGTGCTAGCCTTCTTAAGGCGAACTTGTTTAACTTATGCCTGTACTCAGATATTGTTGCTTCCGCTGACTCGTCTATGATCGAGCTCTTGTATTCGAGCCCTCGAGGCCCCTGGCTTGTAAAATGATGCTTGTATGACTTATTTTTATTTGTAGAGTTGTGTTGTGATATCTTCCCGTGAGTCCCTGATCTTGATCGTACACATTTGCGTGTATGATTAGTGTACGGTCAAATCGGGGGCGTCACAATGCTAGATTGGTGTGACTTAGGATCGGGGTCCTGACACTCAGCCCTGAGGGTGGACTACTCCCTCCTCATCGTGGTGGCCACCGGGATGATGAAGATGTCCACCAGAGATGATTCCCCCCTCCGGCAGGGTGCCGAAACGGGGTCTAGGTTGATTTTCGGTGGCTACAGAGCCTTGCGGTGTCGGAACTTCTGATCTAGGTTAACCCCCAGGGTTTCTTGAATTTTGGGGAATTTATAGGGTAAAGAGGGGGTGAGGGAGGCCACCGAGGTGGCACAACCCACGTGGGTTTGCCTGGGACCTCAGGCGCACCCTAGTGGGTTGTGCCCCCCCCCCTCGGGGCACCCCCAGGTGCTTCTCTGTCCCATCCTGGGTGTTCTGGTCCATAAAAAATCTCCAAAAAGTTTCGCGGTGTTTGGACTCCGTTTGATATTGATTTCCTGCGATGTAAAAAAAGCAAAAAATAGCAACTGGCACTAGGCACTTGGTAAATAGGTTAGTCTGAAAAAATGATATAAAGTTGCCATAAAATGATTGTAAAACATCCAAGACTGATTATGTATCAGCATGAATACTTCATAAATTATAGATACATTGGAGACATATCAACATCCCCAAGCTTAATTCCTAGTCATCCTCGAGTAGGTAAATGATAAAAGAAATAATTTATGTAGTGTGAATGCTAGAAAAGTGCACAAGTTTGATCAATGACAATTTCAATCACTTTTCCAAGCATCATGACAACAATTCATTCTCATAAAATTTCTCATGTTAAAGTAGCAACCAATTCACATGTTAAGTTTCAAACAATGAATTCTCTTGAAACTCAACAACCTATGTTCTTAGTCACCAAGCAATTGCAATTTAACGTATTCAATAGAGTTTATGTATGATCTCCAGATACTCAATCATCATATAGTCTTCTATGATTTCTAACACTCACTGCATACACATGAGCAAAACGTTTCAACCAGACACATAGAAATATAGGGGCTTATTGTTTTGCCTCCCAGCGTATTCACCTCAAGGGTGACATCAACAATAATAACTCATGCTACCCATATCCAACTGGATATATGTGCCTAGATCTTTCCTCACCACATGATGCTTTCCAAAAGAGAAAAATAAAAAGGGAATAGAGAGAAAAACTTTGACTCTTTGCATAAAAGTAAATACAGAAAAGTAAAAGATATGCCCTTTGCAAAGGGAAGCAGAGGTTGCCATGCACTTATTTATTTGTATGCTCAACCCCTTAGTGCAAAAGAACGTCACATTATATTGCCCCTTATGATAGCAACCTTTATTATGCAGTCTGTCGCTTTTATTCTTTGCCATAACAAGTTTGTACAACGCTCAAACTTCTCTTACACTAAATGATATCACACTTCTAGAAGCAATTTTTATTTCCTTATTGCACCGATGACAACTTACTTCAAGGATCTTGCTCAATCCTTAGGTAGGTATGGTGGACTCTTGAAAATAAGATTTGGGTTTAAGGGTTTTGGGATGCACAAGTAGTATCTCTACTTGGTGCGGAATTTTTGGCTAGCAAAGATGGGGGGCAAGCACCACATGTTGAAGGATCTATGACAATATAACTTCTATGTGAATATGAACAAACATAAACCATTACGTTGTCTTCCTTGTCCAATGTCAATTTTTTGGCATATAATATTTTGATGGGGGCTCACAATCACAAAAGATTTCCATGATAGTGTATTTATATGTGAAAGTTCTCTTCCTTATACTAATTATTCGTGAATTGCTTGTATGACCAATATTGTGATAGTCAAGCCTCAAAAGATTTCACTTTCGAAACCCAATGTGAAGCTACCACTAGGCATGATATTCAATTTATTCAACAATTTACTCATAGGATATAAGTGAAGCAAAAAAGTAAATGACAAGCTACTCCAAAAAGATATAAATGAAGATCATGAGCATAATATTTCTTTCTCTCAAATTAATTTAAGTGAAGCAAGAGCGAATTTCTTCAAAAATACTAAAGCACACCATGCTCAAAAACATATAAGTAACGCACTATAGCAATTCCATAGAAAAGAGCTTCGTTGACAGGATGTGAATGCCTCTTACCTAGCCTCCCTGGCAACTATTTGAGGACTCTATTTTATTCAAAAACTTTCAGATCTAAGCATTTTTTATTAAAACAGAAGCAAAATGAAAATAAAATGACATTCGAAGAATAGCACAACTCATGTGAAGAAGCAAAAACTTAGGCTCAACCGATACTAACCGATAATTGTTGAAGAGGAAAGGTGGGATGCCTATCGGGGCATCCCCAAGCTTAGATGCCTGAGAATTCTTGAAATATTATCTTGGGGTTCCTTGGGCATCCCCAAGCTTGAGATTTTTTGTCTCCTTAATTCTTCTCATATCACAGCTTTCCTAAATCTCAAAAGCTTCATCCACACAAAACTCAACAAGAACTCATGAGATAAGTTAGAATAAACCAATGCAAAAATCTTATCATCCTCTACTGTAGAAAATCAATAAAATTATTATTCAACATTGCATACTAAATTCCTCTGCATATTTAATACTCCTATCCTCGAATAGAATCATTCGACAAGCAATATGCAAACAATGCAAACACAACAGCAATCTGCCACAACAGTACAGTCTGTAAAGAATGCAACAGTATCAATGCTTCCCTAACTTCAAAAGTTATGAAATTTTCCACACTGTAGAAAATTTGTCAGAACTTATTTTGCAAAAAGTTTCAATATTTTATCACATTCTGACTTTTCTAATTTTTGCAACATCGATAAACTTTCTGTTTTGAAACAGCAACATGAATACTTGCAAAATAAGAATGGCAAAGGCCAAACTTGATATTTTTATTGAAAAGAAAGATTCAAAATATTATTCCAAATAACAGCAATCAAATCCTAACAAAACAAAATTATGCTCCAAGAAAAACACATATCATGTGACAAATGAAGACATAGCTCCAAGTGAGGTTACCGATAATGTTGGAGAAGAAAAGAGGGGATGCCTTCCGGGGCATTCCCAAGCTTAGTTGCTTGGATCTTCCTTGAATATTACCTTGGGGTGCCTTGTGCATCCCCAAGCTTAGGGTCTTTTCACTCCTTATTCTCCTCATTTCGACATCTCACCCAAAACTTGAAAACTTCAATCACACAAAACTTAACGGAACTTTGTGAGATAGGTTAGTATGATAAAGACGAATAATTCACTCTAGTACAGTCAAAGACAAGATTCATAATTTTTCTCACACAATGCCTACTGTAGCATATCATTTACACAATTTATATTGAGAAATATAAGCCATAGAAACTAGAAAACAAGCAAACTATGCATTGAAAACAGAATCTATCAAAAACATAACAGTCTGTAGTAATCATTACTCCAACCATACTTCTGCCACTCCAAATATTCTGAAAAAATAGGAAAACTTGGGAAATTTGGCTATTAATCTTCTTAAAAAAGAATCAGCATTTTATCATGCTTCTGTTAAAAATGAGGATTGTTTTCCTGAGCGCAAAAGTTTCTGTTTTTCAGCAAGATCAAATCAACTATCACCGTAAGCCATCCCAAAGGTCTTACTTGGCACTTTATTGAAACGAAAGCTATAAAACATGATTACTACAGTAGCCTAATCATGTGAAGACACAAAAACAGTAGGTAAAAGTGTTGGGTTGTCTCCCAGCAAGCGCTTTTCTTTATTCCCTTTTAGCTAGGCATGATGATTTCAATGATGCTCGCATAAAAGATAAGAACTGAAACATAACGGGAGCATCATAAAGAAAATGACTAGCGCATTTAAGTCTAACCCACTTCCTATGCATAGGGATTTTGTGAACAAACAACTTATGGGAACAATAATCAACTAGTATAGGAAGGCAAAACAAACATAACTTCAAGATTTTGAACACATAGAGACGAAACTTGATATTATTGCAACACCTACAAGCATATGTTCCTCTCTCATAATAATTTTCAGTGGCATCATGAATGAATTCAACAATATATCTATCACATAAAGCATTCCTTTCATGATCCACAAGAATATAAAATTTATTACTCTCCACACAAGAAAATTTATTCTCATCAATAGTGGTGGGAGCAAACTCAACAAAATAACTATCATGGGATTGAAAATTAAAATCATGATGACGAGTTTCATGGTTATCATTATTCAAAATAGCATACATGTCATCGCCATAATCATCATAGATAGCAACATTGTTATCATAGTCAATTGAAGCCTCATCCAAAATGGTGGATTCATCACTAAATAAATTCATGACCTCTCCAAATCCACTTTCATCATTGTAACCATCATAAATACAAGGCATGCAATCATTATAAAAAATTTGCACATCAAATCTCGGGGACTAAAAATATCATCTCCATCAAACATTGCATCCCCAAGCTTGTGGCTCTGCATATCATTAGCATCATGGATATTCAAAGAATTCATACCAACAACATTGCAATCATGCTCATCATTCAAAGATTTTATGGCAAACATTTTATTAACTTCTTCTTCTAACACTTGAGCACAATTTTCCTTTGCATCATTTTCACGAAATACATTATAAAGATGAATAATATGATGCAACCTCAATTCCATTTTTATAGCTTTCTTTTTATAAACCAAACTAGTGATAAAACAAGAAACTAAAAGATTCAATTGCAAGATCTAAAGATATACCTTCATGCACTCACCTCCCCGGCAACGGCGCCAAAAAAGAGCTTCATGTCTACTACGCAACTTTATTCTTATAGACTCGTGTTGGTACTCCAAGTGCAGAGTTTTGTAGGACAGTAGCAATTTTCCCTCAAGTGGATGACCTAAGGTTTATCAATCCGTGGGAGGTGTAGGATGAAGATGGTCTCTCTGAAACAACCATGTAACCAAATACAAGAAATCCCTTGTGTCCCCAACACACCCAATACAATGGCAAATTGTATAGGTGCACTAGTTCTATGAAGAGATGGTTATAAAAGTGTAATTTGGATGGTAGAAATATATTTTTATAATCTGAATAAATAAAAACAGCAAGGTAGAAAATAGTAAACGGGCACAAAAACGGTATTTCAATGCTTGAAAATGAAGCCTAGGGTCTATACTTTCACTAGTGCAATCTCTCAACAGTGATAATATAATTGGATCATATAACCTTCCCTCAAAGTGTAACGAAGAAACCACCTGAAAGCTATTCTTTCCGATCAATCTATCCTAGAGTTTGTACTTGAATAACACGAAGCTATTCTTTCCGATCGATCTAACAAAGAGTTCATACTAAAATAACACCAAAGCAAATTCAGATCCATAATATTCAATCCAACACAAAGAACTTCAAAGAGTGCCCCAAGATTTCTACCGGAGAAACAAATACAAGAACGTGCATCAACCCCTATGCGTAGGTTACCCCAATGTCACTCGGGAATCCGCGAGTTGAGTGCCAAAACATATATCAAGTGAATCAATACGATACCCCATTGTCACCACGAGTATTCAATTCCAAGACATATATCAAGTGTTCTCAAATCCATAAAAGTATTCAATCCGATAACAACGAAATCTCAAAGGGAAAAAATCAATTCATCACAACAAGATAGAGAGGGGAAAACACTATATGATCCAACTATATTAACAAAGCCCGCGATACATCAAGATCGTGACATCTCAAGAACACAAGAGGGAGAGATTAAAGACATAGCTACCGGTACAAACCCTCAGCCCTGAGGGTGGACTACTCCCTCCTCATCGTGGTTGCCGCCGAGATGATGAAGATGGCCACCGGAGATGATTCCCCCTCCGGCAGGGTGCCGGAACGGGGTCTAGATTGGTTTTTGGTGGCTATAGAGCCTTATGGTGGCGAAACTTCTGATCTAGGTTAACCCCCAGGGTTTCTGGAACTTTTGTGAATTTATAGGGTAAAGAGGGGGTGCGGGAGGCCACCAAGGTGGGCGCAACCCACCTGGGTGCACCTAGGCCCCCAGGCGCGCCCTGGTGGGTTGTGCCCCCTCGGGGCACCCTCCAGGTGCTTCTCTCGCCCATCCTGGGTGTTCTGGTCCATAAAACATCTCCAAAAAGTTTCGTGGTGTTTGGACTCCATTTGATATTGATTTCCTGCAATGTAAAAAACAAGCAAAAAACAGCAACTAGCACTGGGAATTGGGTCAATAGGTTAGTCCCAAAAAATGATATAAAGTTGCTATAAAATGATTGTAAAACAGCCAAGAATGATAATATATCAGCATGAAAACTTCATAAATTATAGATACGTTGGAGACCTATCAGTCATCAAATTGAGTCTGCCAGACGTTCATAACATCTACAGTAGCTCCTGTAGTAGGTGTGTCACCTAGGGGTGCATCAATGACATAATTCTTCTATGCAGCAATGAGGATAATCCTCAAGTTGCGAACCCAGTCCGTGTAGTTGCTACCATCATCTTTCAACTTAGCTTTATCTAGGAACGCATTAAAATTGAGGGGAACGGTAGCATGGGCCATTGATCTACAACATAGATATGCAAAAACTATTAACACTAAGTTCATATAAATTAAGTTAAATTAATCAAATTACTAATGGACTCCCACTTAAATTAACATCCCTCAAGTTATCTAAGTGATACATGATCCAAATCAACTAACCCATGTCCGATCATCACGTGAGATGGGGTAGTCATCAATGGTGAACATCTCTATGTTGATCCTATCTACTATATGACTCACGTTCGACCTTTTGGTCTCTAGTGTTCCGACACCATGTCTATATATGCTAGGCTCGTCAAGTTTAACCCAAGTATTCTGCATGTTCAAAACTGTCTTACACCCGTTGTATGTAAATGTAGAATCTATCACATCCGATCATCATGAGGTGCTTCGAAACGATGAACTTTGGCAATGGTGCATACTCTGAGAGAACACTTTTTCTTGAAATTTAGTGAAGGTATCATCTTATAATGGTGCCGCCATTCTAAGCAAAACAAGATGCATAAAGGATAAACATCACATGCAATAAAAATATGTGACATGATATGGCCATTATCATCTTGTGCTTTTGATCTCCATCTCCAAAGCATCGCCATCATCTCCATCGTCACCGGCTTGACACCTTGATCTCCATCATTGCGTCGGGGTCATCTCGCCAACTATTGCTAACGCGTAGCAATAAAGTAAAGCAATTACATGGCGCTTGTATTTCATACAATAATTAAGAGACAACCCTAAGGCTCCTGCCGATTGTGGATATTACAAAGCACGATCATCTCATAGAACAACGTATATCACATCATATCATGACCATATAACATCACAACACGCCCTACAAAAACAAGTTAGACGTCCTCTACTTTGTTGTTGCAAGTTTGACATGGCTGCTATGAGCTTCTAGCAAGAACCGTTCTTAACTACGCAAAACCACAACGGTGATTATCAAGTTTATTTTTTTAACGTTCTTAAAGGATCGAACGTAGTCAAATTTGATTCAACTAAAGTAGGAGAAACAGACACCCGCCAGCCACCTTTATGCAAAACAAGTTGCCTGTCAGTCGATGGAACCGGTCTAATGTGCATGGACATGTAAGGTTGGTCCGGGCCGCTTCATCCCACAATGTCGCCGAATGAAAATAAGACGTTGGTGGTAAGCAGTATGACCATCACCGCCCACAACTCCTTTGTGTTCTACTCGTGCATATCATCTACGCATAGACCTGGCTCGGATGCCACTATTGGGAAACGTTTCATGGAAAACAAAAAAAATTCTACGCACATGAAAGATCTATCCATGGAGATGCATAGCTACTAGAGGGTAGAGTGTGTCTACGTACCCTCGTAGACCGTTAAGAGGAAGCGTTTATCAACATGGTTGATGTAGTCGAACACATTTGCGATCCAACCTATCAAGTACCGAATGTACGGCACCTCGATGCTCAGCACACATTGAACTCGATGACGTCCTCGCCTTCTTGATCCAGCAAGACGGGCGAAGTAGTAGATGATTTCTGGTAGCACGATGGTGTGGTGATGGTGGCGGTGAACCTGTTCCTGTAGGGCTTCGCTATGCACTGTAGAAAAACTTGACGGAGGATTAAACAGTGGAGAGGGGCGCCGCACATGGCTAAGAGATTGTCTTGGTTTGTGTGGCGCCCCCTCCCTCTCATATATATAGGTGGGGGAGGGGAGGCAGCCAGGGTGCGCCTCAAGGTGGCTAGCTGGCCCCTTGGGTGCCTGCCTTTGGCGCCCCCCCTTCCTTGTTTGCTTGCGGGGGAACATAGGAGGAGGTGGCGCCCCCCCCCCCTTTCTTCCTCTTAGGTGGAGGGAAGGAAAGAGGGGCTAGCCCTCCCCCATTTCCATCCATAGGGCCGGCAGTCAAGAGGAGGGGCATGCAAACCCCTTGTGGGTTGGTGTGCTTCCCTCTCTTGGCCCATATGGCCCATTAACTTCCCGGGGCATCCTGGAACCCCTTCCGGTGATTCGATGACTAAATAGCATCATCCTATATATATCAAACTTTACCTTAGGACCATTTCGGAGCTCCTCATCATATCCGTGATCTCATCCGGGACTCCGAACAACATTCGATCACCAATTCACATAACTCATATAATACTATATCGTCAATGAACGTTAACCGTGCGGACCCTACGAGTTCGAAAATGATGTAGACATGACCGAGACACCTCTCCGGTCAACAACCAATAGCAGAACCTGGATGCCTGATGTCTACTATACAACCTTCTTCTTGTAGACTCATGTTGGGCCTCCAAGCGCAGAGTTTTGTAGGACAATAGCAAATTTCCCTCAAGTGGATGACCTAAGGTTTATCAAATCGTGGGAGGCGTAGGATGAATATGGTCTCTCTCAAACAACCCTGCAACCAAATAACAAAGAGTCTATTGTGTCCCCAACACACCCAATACAATTTAAAATTGTATAGGTGCACTAGTTCGGCGAAGAGATGGTGATACAACTGCAATGTGGATGGTAGATATAGGTTTTTGTAATCTGAAATTATAAAAACAGCAAGGTAGCAAGTAAAAAAGTGAGCAAAAATGACATTGCAATGCTTAGAAACAAGGCCTAGGGTTCATACTTTCACTAGTGCAAGTTCTCTCAACAATGATAACATAATTAGATCATATAACAATCCCTCAACATGCAACAAAGAGTCACTCCCAAGTCACTAATAACGGAGAACAGACGAAAAGATTATTGTAGGGTACGAAACCACCTCAAAGTTATTCTTTCTCGTCGATCTATTGGGCTATTCCTATAAGTGTCACAAACAGCCCTAGAGTTCGTACTAAAATAACACCTTAAGACACACATCAACCAAAACCCTAATGTCACCTAGATACTCCAATGTCACCACAAGTATCCGCGGGTTTGATTATACGATATGCATCACACAATCTCACATTCATCTATTCAAACCAACACAAAAAACTTCAAAGAGTTCCCCAAAGTTTCTACCGGAGAGTCAGGACGAAAACGTGTGCCAACCCCTATGCTTAAGTTCACAAGGTCACAGAACCCGCAAGTTGGTCACCAAAACATACATCAAGTAGATCACGTGAATATCCTATTGTCACCATAGATAAGCACATGCAAGACATACATCAAGTGTTCTCAAATCCTTAAAGACTCAATCCAATAAGATAACTTCAAAGGGAAAACTCAATCCATTACAAGAAGGTAGAGGGGGAGAAACATCATAAGATCCAACTATAATAGCAAAGTTCGTGGTACATCAAGATCATGCCAAAGCAAGAACACGAGAGAGAGAGAGAGAGAGAGAGAGAGATCAAACACATAGCTCACTACAAAAAAGGACACATCCGTGACATTTTGGGCTGAACGAAAAAAATTATGTCTTGCTTATGACACTTCTATGATGATAATTGTGACAAAACCCAATATCATCATAGATGTGGTGGGCTCCTACTTCTATGACAAAAAATGACAAAAAATGGGCTTTTCGTCCTAGGCGGGCTGGAGACGCAGCTGCATGACATTCTTTGGGCCGTCCATGATGGAAAAAACCGTGGTAGAAGCGAGGGCGAGGAAAATATCAGGGGAGTTCCTAGTTACAGTGGGTGGTCGGGGTCGAGCGATGTGTGTTTCTCTCGTATGTACACGCGTGTGTGCGAGGCGTTGCACTCTAACTGGACCCGAGCGAGGCGTTGGGCTCTAACTGAAACCGAGCGATTGCAGTAGCTATGTTACTGAACCCAAGTGATCGATCCCTTGTTGTTAACTGAACCCGAGTGATTCCTTCGCTACTGCTGCTAACTGAAGCCGATCGATGCTGCCTCTGGATGAATAGTGAGCATTGTTGGGGGGGTTGGATGAACAGTTCCTGGTGGGGGTTGGATGAACTGGACCCCGTGGTAGTAGAGGTCGTTGCCGCTGGATGAACAAGACCTCGATCGAGCTGGTTGGGGGTGGATGAACAGGACCGCATGGAGGGCTGGATGAACAGGACCCCGTGGAGGGATGGTTGAACAGTAGCCGGTGGAGGGCTGGATGAACAGTAGCCCGTGGAGGGGTGGTTGGACAGGACCCCTTGGAGAGGGCTGGTTGAACAGTAGCCGGTGGAGGAGCGGTGGAGGCTGGATGTATAGATGCCCATGGATGAACAGTCGCATGTGGAGGCTGGAGGAGGTTGACGGTGGATGAACAGTAGCCCGTGGAGGCTGGAGGAGGTCGACGGTGGTGATGAACAGTATCCCGTGGAGTCCCGTTTTGCAGTACGCCACAACCCTCCCGATGAACAAGACCCCTATTTCGACCGTAGCGCCCCAACACAAGTCCGTTTCCTCCGTGTTGCGGTACGCCAAACCCCTCCCAATCAACAGGACCCCGTTTCGACCGTAGGAGGTCCAAGAGAAGTCTGTTTCCTCCATTTTGCGGTACTCCAGACCCCTCCCGATGAACAGGATCCTGTTTCGACCGTGGCCAGTCGAACACAAGGCCGTTTCCTCCGTTTTGTGGTATGCTAGGCCTCGTTTCCATCGGCTGTTCCGTCCAAGCCGGTTGGCTCCCAATGAACACCACGTATTCCGTTGCCTCCCGATGAACACGAGGTATTCCGTTGCCTCCCCATGAACACGACGACGACGCAGTTTCTCCATTCCGACCCAGCCATGTACACGAGCCCTGGCCGTACATATGCGCGAGTAGGCATTAGAGACCCCGCCCGTATATACATACGTGGCCGTATTTACTTTCTTGCACCCTGGCCGATGTACATATGTGTACATGCTACGTGTGTGCCTCTACTACGACAGGTGTGTGCCTCTACATCGACCAACATGTACGTACACGTTCGCGATCAGAATGACAACGCTACATATGCTTCAACCAGGTGGGTCCCGACTGTCAGGCACTTCCTTGCGTGCGAAGATGTAGCTGGTGGGTCCCAGCAGTCAGGGGGGAAACGTTTTTTGCAAAATACGATGGCCCATCCGGTGGGCCCCTGCTGGCAGGTGGAGGAATCATTATTTTCCGCGTAATAAGGAGGCACGGCCGTGGACCCAGCTCTCAGCCTCTCCATGTATAGTACTCTTCCAATGGAAGTCGTTCCTTGACCACATTGACCACGCGCGCCGAGAGCACCAGGCGGTGGATGACGGCAAGGCCTAAGAAGGGGACGACGCAGAGCCGGTGAAGACGCGGTAGTGGATGCCCATGCGGAGAGGAGTATGAGGGTTCACTGGTTCGGCTGCGGTGTGAGGCTGCCGTCACCGCAGGGCCTGGCAAGCGGAGGGAATAGTAGGGGGCGATGAGGCCTCCGCGGCACCACAGCCAGCCACGGGAGGGAGGAGCATGTGGCACGACTCGCGCTGCTTTGGGCGGCTGGAGCAAGAAGACCACAGGTTGAAGAAGCACTACAGTCATTGGATGGACATTGTATGGTCACTGGAGCTAGAATCGTTCATATTGACTAAGTTGATAAAGCCCTCCATCTGCGTCAACTTAGTAGTCCCACAAGTCAGCCTCCCATATTATGTGTCCCAGCTAGCAGGGGGAGTATTCATTTTTTTGTACGTAATAAGGAAGCACTTCCTTGCATGCGAAGATATAGTTGGTGGGTCCGAGCTGTCAGCGGCGGGAACATTTTTTCATGAAATACCATGGCATGTCTGGTGGGTCCCAGATGTTAGGTGGAGGAATCATTATTTTGTGCGTAATAAGGAGGCATTTCCTTGTGTGCGGCCGTGGACCCAGCTGTCAGCCTCTCCACGTACAGTCCACTTCCGATGGATGTCGTTTGTTGACCATGTTGACCACGCCGCGCCGAGAGCACCAGGGCGGTGGACAATGGTGAGGCCTACGAAGGGAACGACACGGAGCCTGGGAAGACACGGCAGTGGCTGCCCACGTGGTGGGGAGTACAAGGGTTGACTGGTTCAGCTGCCGTCGCTGGGAAATAATAGGAGGTGTGGGTGAGTAGAGGGATAGACATGCCAGGGATGCGAGTATGGTGGGGCCGTGAGGCCTACCCAGTAGCACAGCCAGCCACAAGAGGCAGAAGCAGGCGTTCCGCCGGCGTTGGTTTGTGCGGCTGGAGCAGGAAGATCAGAGACTGAAGAAGCACGATTGCTATTAGATTGACATCTAAGGGTCTGACGCTGGTAGAGTCAATTGTTGACTAAGTTTCTTTTTTTGGGAAACCTTGTGTACGCATGAGCTTAGTAGGCCCACAAGTCAGCCTCCAAATCTGTGGCAGACAACATAAAGCCCATTTGCTATTTTTTAATAATTTGCAGCCCATTTGCTAATTCTTAAGTAATTTATTACAACCCATTTTCTGCCCAGGACCACGGTCAAAAAGTTAAACCTTATTTTGCATATTTGGGTGGAGTCCAAACTATTGTAATCCTGAAATGATAAACATTTTTTAAGAACTTATTGATTTGCCAAAAAAATTGTTTTGTTTTTGTAAGCAAATAAGATGTGGGACAATTGAGTTGGTTTAAGGGAAAACCAATGGTAAAAAATCTGCGCTAGGAGGGAAAACAACAACAAAAATAAGGATGTAAATATGAAAAGGGAACTATATGTATTTTCAATATAATGATACGTGTATATGAAATAGTAAAACTATAGGTAGAGATTAGAAAACGGAAGTAGGACACGGCGTTTCAAGAAGAAAGTAGAAATGGGCTTTGTGTTTGATTCAGTAAAAAAACTCAATGCGGATGTTGTAAGACAAAATATAACTAACGCTGGCGGGCCAGAAGCCAGTAGATACCTGCTGGATCTTTGTGCCCCGTTGTCGTCATGGGTTGGGCCTGTTAAAAACAAAAACAAGCCTGGGCAGTCTACAGCCCAGCTGAAACTTGCTCGACCTGAAAAAACTATATACATGCTCAATAAACGAGAGAATTCTCCAAGTATATACAGATAACTGGGATGTATCAGGTATATTGTTTTTTCATCGTGATAATAAGTGCATGCACTTGTTTCGAAAAAATTGGACAACTGGGAATTCGAACGGCAAGTGCTTACGCTACCCATCAAATAAAAATCAGCTGCCTGAAAATTCGTTTCGAAACAAATGATTCAGCTTTATATCCATGTAGACCCTCGGCATGATGGTTGGAAGCAAATGCCAAGTTCATACCGAAAGATCGTCAATAACAATACCAACTTGCGCACGACAAGGTAGTACAAGTACCAAGTACCAATACCAAACTAACTTATAATCTGTTTACTCCTCGCCCTAGTGTTCGTCTGGTAGAAAATCTTGCAGAGGACCAGCTCCCGCTCCTTCTCTTGCTCCAGGTCCCCGAGGTGGCATTGTTGCATCACCCAGCTGGTCCTCTGCTGGTCGAAGCTCTTGTTTGTGTGCAGCACCAGAACCTTTTTGCTGCCCGTCAGCCGGCCATTGACCATCACCAGCGAGGTATTGCCGGTCTTGTGCCACATCGCGTGCATGCTGCACTCTGACTGTATCTTGTGACGCGTCCACGTGCCCCTTTTGAACGCCCTGGAATTGCGCTGAAAGAAGTGCTTGCTTAGGCCACTCGGTGTGATACCTGCAGTATTGTCGAATGCAGGTTTTAGTGTACGTAGTTGGTATTTTCATAACATCTTTGGCATGTTGCAGTCACTTGTTTCACTTTTTATTAACTGTCAAATTGGAATTGCTTCACTAGTTCTGCGTCTAAAAAGAAAAATAGAGCTATAAACAAAGGAATATGTTTGTGCAAGTAGACGGTTGATCGATGTCTTACCTGGAAGTTTCTCAGGATGGGTGTAGCATATGCCGTGCTCCCTGTCAATGGTTGGTATGAACAAGTCGATGAGAGGGTGAGATCTCGCACTGTCA
Source organism: Triticum aestivum (assembly GCF_018294505.1). Taxonomy (NCBI): domain Eukaryota; kingdom Viridiplantae; phylum Streptophyta; class Magnoliopsida; order Poales; family Poaceae; genus Triticum; species Triticum aestivum. The sequence continues at coordinate 336,274,472 of NC_057809.1, forward strand.
GCACTCACTTTGGCCTCAAGGTGCTCGATCAGCTCCTGATGTGTGGGATCGAACTTGACGCCACCCGGCAGCACCGGCCAATCCTTCTTGGACTTGCATCGGTTAATTCCAGTTATATGGTACTCAATGTACGATCAATCGACTGTTTTAAGTGAATGGTGAAAGATTTCGACAGATATGTGGTACTCCAAATCCGAAGTCCACAATACCCGAACACGCCGCTGGGATTCTTGTGTCACCTCACGGGCAACGTGTTGTCACGTCAATTCAATGTGTGGACATGATGAATAATTTGACCGACGTATACTAGTACTACTTACTAGACGTATTTAGTGTCACATTTTAACCATAGGTTTAACTAACAAGTACGCACTTGAAGCCTAATTGATATATATATATATATATATATATATATATATATATATATATATATATATATATATATCCATCATCGCTATCAGTACATCCTACGCAGGTGAGTTAGGATGCACTTGATCCCAGAAAGGTATCTATCATTCAAACCAAAGGAGTGCATCAAACTAACAACAGTACATAATATCCAATAAAAGAGGGTCGTGCTATAGCACCAGGATAAATGGTTTAGTCTAGATATCAGTACCAATCAAGTTATGCATATTTGCTATTGGCATGAACCACATCGCTGCATGTTGGGTTTGCAAAAGCCATCCATCGCATGGAAGCTTGATGCCTTTCACACACTGAAGATTACCTGGCAACAAGCTATGTCGACGAATCTCTAGATATGGTGATTCATGAAACCCATGGTATGATGTGTGAACACAGTTCCCCCTGACGAATGGAAGTTGCATAGCACGGTAATCATCATCGGTCATATGATCGATGATCGGTTGGATGATTGGATAATTGAGCCTGAGTAACATGGAGTGGTTGCCGAGGCTGTAAACCCGCCTCTAGTTGAATACGCCTGGCCCAACGGAGTTGGGATCTTTCTCTAGCACGAAGCAGCCATAGCCATCAATGTCACGAACGCCCCAGGCATTGTACTACATGTGGTTTGATGTAATGGTCTGGTCAATTTGGTACGTGTGAATGAGCATCAAGTGACCGACGTTAGCTGAACGAGCGATAAACCACCACCCATCGGCTGGTATGATTCCAGGTCCAAGAATCATGAAGGCCAGCGCATTTGCATCTGCTACAACAATTCAAATTGGAGACCAAAAGGACAAAAATAAACAATCATGTTCAGAGTATGGGTGGAATTAAGATTATTAATATAACAGTGACACATATCATAGACAGAGAATTGTAATGTCGTGGTCATAATCATACCCCAAGTTAAAAAAATAAGCCAATGGCTTTCATATTCTAGCAATATGTCATGGTTCAAATATCATGTAATAATGGGAGGAAAACGGCTATGACGGGGCCTACTCATATTCTACCATAGCACTTACTACTATTCTCATATCAACTCTAAGCAATAACATGCGTTGTTATAAAAATCTTGGAAATGAGAATAACATATATCAATCATGAGGTTATGCTCATAATATCTATTCTAACAATCATTAGATGCCAATTGTTCTCATATCAACTCTAACAATAACATGTGTGGTCATAAAAATCTAGGAAATGAGAGGAACATATAGGAATGATGTGGTTATAGACATACTATCTATTCTAAATTTGTAACAATGAACATGCAGTCGTATTCATAAGGAAAGATGAGATGAGATAGAAAAATTACACAGCAATAGATTCCACCAGTATAGGCAGCCAATATGTGCGTTGACAACGTAAACGATGCCATCGTGCACTATAGCATCAGACATAAATGTTGCCTCAATAGGATTGATGATGAGCCATAACCATGTATGGCGACTGGATTCCAGATAGACTAATGCCATGTTAAACAAGGCAATGAGCTTGTAATCCATGTAGTCTTCTGATGGCGTGGGCACTTCGCAGATTATAACTTTTAGCAAAAAGAGGTCGAGCCAAAAGCTCGACGCGTCTCGTGCGTAGTAGGCATGAATGTCCGGCGGGCCGCGAGGCTCGATGGCGGTGGTATCCAATGATGGAAGGGTGATCTCTCGTTGGGTGTAGATATCCACGAGACACCACGGACTAGCAGATTGGTGGATGAGGACGATCGAGTTGGCCTTCATGCCCACCCAGTAGTGGCCACGCATGAAGGACAGGTGGACGGGTAGTGGTAGCATGTCGAGGGGCACCAGGTAACCTCCGTAGGATCGTCAAGTTGGTGTATGGGCCACCTGCAAGGATCGGGCATCAGCAAGCAGGGTGTCTTGAAAAGAGCCGTCCGGTTGCAGATGAGTAGATGGTACAAAGACACCAAGCATGCGGCCGGACGGACGATAGCAGGTCCATACGATTACAGATCTGCTCCAAGAGAATATCGGGGAGGGAATTCCAATCGTGGCCCTGCGTGTCAGTTGGTTCTGCCATAGGGATTTTTAGGGTGCTGAGTGATTGGGGTTTTCGATGCCTGCAAGCCAGCAGGGAAGTGGATTCAGGCGAGCGAGCAAAGAAGATGGCGTGTGTGGCCGATCAAGGAGCGGGGGGATATGGTACGCGCGACCTACCAAGCAAGATGGTGCGGGCGGGCGAGCAGTGAGCGGGGGGAAATGGTGTGCGGCCGACGATGGGGAAGAGAGGAGGAAGAATAAGAGAGGAGGAGAAGAGTGAAAGACGGGGAAGAAAGTGCATTAAATCTCAATTCTACTAGTACTACTACCAAGATATACCGTCCTTCAGAGTTTAAATAGTTACGCCGATGACATGTGGGTCTACCTCAAGAGGGCCCATATGTCAGTTAATGGAGGAGAGAGGTGCATATGCGTATTTGCGGAAGCGTGCTCCACTGACAAACATGATGGTGGTACTGGGTAAGGCTGATTTAGTAACACCAACACGCTGGTTCAGCTTATTAATTAAGTGCCCCATCTGCTGCAGCGTGTATTGTCACTTCACTTTGAAGACTAGTTGAATAGTTCTCTCTAACCGAGATGGGGAATAATGTATCGCGAAGACTTCCTATCTACATTATCCTTATACATGTACGTTCATCCTGTCCAACAAGATAAAACATTGGCCAAGGCTCCCGGTGCCAATAATGTAGGAGTACTAATACTACCTCCTTTCCAGTTTATAGGGCTCAATTCAAAAATCTCATCAACCAAGGTAGATGATGAGTGGTGGAATATTTTTTATAGTTTGCAAAAACACTCAATTAATGCATTAATTTTGTGACAAACTTTGACTATCTACTTCTAATGCATTGTTACTTACATGAGGTGCTAATCACATTAAAAAATTAGCAACTAATGCCCCCAATTCGTAGGTGCTTAACTTGTTGGTGCTAAGCATCTTTTATTTAATGATTTTGCAATGAAAGTTCTTCATGCATTGGTGGGATTCTTTTGTTTAAGTCTTTTGCCTAGGTTCTCGCATTTAGCATTGTTTCTTCCTGGGGTCACCACACTCATCTCTCTTCTCTTAATTACATTGCCACATTAAACTTTTTGCCTACATGGCAGCCTTAGAACATGTACAAAGTGGACCATTGGGAGGGGCCTAAGTCATCTTTGGTTGTGCACTGTGACCAAGGAGGGAAAAACAAGAGAACTTAATATTTATTTGCTACTCCCTCCATTCCTAAATATAGTCTTTTTAGACATTCAAATGGAATACAACATACAGATGTATGTAGACATATTTTAGAGTGTAGATTCACTCATTTTGCTCCATACGTAGTCACTTTTTGAAATCTCTAGAAAGACAAATACTCCTTATTTGGGAGCAGAGGGAGTATCACCATATGGAGGGAACAGAGGAAGCTTGAAATATGAACATGGCAATGGGAGGGAGTTAAAGCCTCTTGCATTCATGCATGCATGCGACATGCAACACTCACACATGCACATGGACGCACGCAACACTCACGCACCCATGCGGCACACATCACACGACGCAACACACACGCTCACGCTCAAGTGCTCAGCCTACTCCCTACGTCTGTGAAAGACTGTACATTTAGAGATGTAACATTGACCAGGGCATAATTAACGCCCAAAAGTAGCAGACTTATGTGTGCATGTGACCATTTAGAGAAGAATATTAAATGATGGTTGTTGCATGTTGTAATTAAGGGTAGACATGTGGTAGCCTATAGCTAGAGCACAAGTTGGTGCATTAGTCAATCAATATTGATTTAGATTAAAGGCTAAATGCATTGGAAGTCTAGATGTACGCTCTTTGTTTTTTAGCCGGTCTACACTCTTTGTTGGAAGACCGAGGGAGTACACGTGCATGCACCCACATACACAGCCATGGTGGTTCACATGCAAGGGTTGGACTCATGCCACGCCTGCATAAAGTTTTGTTTAACTGATTTCTTTGCTCTGCCAACTAATAGGTGGGACCTAGAAACCAGGTGACAATTTAACCAGTCAACAAAGTGCCACATCGACTATGTGGCCGGTAAGTAGGGTGCAATACAGTGCTCTATGATGAGCTAGGGATCGTATAATCACCACAAAACTATATATAGTAACCGTAAAGAGCGTATTGTTACATACATTGACCACCAGTGTATTTTCTCGTTTCAAATTAAGCCATATTAACCGGAAAGGACGCAATATGGACTAGTACTAGTACTGCTTTGATGCGTCCCGTCAACTTGCCGAACGAGGAGAAGCATGCTTACTACGCCTCTCCCTCGCCAACGCGCGCGGTGGCTCGCAGGACGAGGAGAGGGTTTTGACTACAGCATCGTCTCCCTCTCCCTCACCCTCGCCCTCGCGGTGGACGAGCAGTAGTTAAATTGGTTTCAGATTGCCAGAAACATATTGTACTGTAGTATCATCATTGTTGGACCTTTCGAAGAGGCGAAGAGCCAAGTGCAAGGTTCACATGAGTATGAACCGTTGAACCTCTCGAAGAGGCAACGAGCTTAGCGCAAGGTTTTATAGGAGTTGTCATCCTAGTAGGAGTATACTACAACTATAGTGAACGATGCTACTGTATGATGTCGCCACGTCACCTATATCCAAAGTTGTGCCACCTTTTTTTTCTCAAAGAGCGTGTTGGCGCCCATTCATCAACCACACAAGTTGCACGTACACATAACACATTTACTAGTAATAAATTCTAAAGGACAAATGTCAGTATGCCACACAAGTTCATCTCCAATTCATGTGATAAATTTGTGCATGACTAGTCTACATATATTCACAGCGCTACCGTTCACAATTTACCATACTCCACTTACATGTTATAGATGGGCTACATGTCCTCCTCCAGGTTCCAGTCCCAGGTCTTCTTCATGGATGGCACGATCCATAGCGGTGGGCAACGGGAATCTTTGTCGCACCTTTCTAGTCCGGTTCCACACGATGCAGACTCATCCAAGCTGAAGCGGCATAAATCAAGGATAGCGTGTCCCAGCATGCCGTCCATCCGACGGTGCACACTGAAGACACAACCATGCTTCATGAACGGAAGGCCTTCGGTGTCGTGCACGGAAGGTGGCATCTTCTTCACAATGCGGTAGTTGTCCCCAATGAAAAGTGAGTACTCTCCAAGAGTGTTCATCAGCACCCACGTAGCATCACGGGGGTCGAACTCAGCGTCGTTCATCTGGTACACGCGACATCTCAGATCTGGACAAATGGTGATGTACATAGTCAAGGTCCATGCATAATAATGTTGTGCTCAAATATGGTGGTCAGTAATACTATGCAGCAAATAGTACTACTCCGTATAGAGGAAGTAAAATAACCGGCTTATTATATATAGCCACTCTTGGCTACATGGATGAGATAGTAAGACATGGAAAAACAAAAATGGTGGCAACTAGTGAGTTCAAGTCTTCAAGGGCCTAGCTAGCTATACGCGTCCTCCAATGTAAAAAGTACTCCTACTAGTACTAGTAAGTAGTACAACAATGAAAGAGAAGGCGAGAGGGTTAAAAATATAATAATAAATGGAATACCTGGGTAGATGGTGACGGTCTGATAGTGGTAGATTGTGTGACCATGTTGCACATCAGTGGTACCATGGGTAACGATTACTAAGATAGTTGATCCCAATATGCCAAAGTTAGCTACAAGGTTCCAGGTTAGACCGACTCGCGGATGCAAATACACTTCCAGGATCGGCGACCTTATTTTGATCGGGGGATGACTGGTCCCTACAAAATAGTGGAGTACCGTTAGGGATGCAAATGATGGTTTGTACATTCCGTTTTGTGATGCCCCAAGACGGGCGCTTCAGATGCTTTCCATGTATATCGAGCTTCGTCGTGTGATTTGTTTTGCCTTGTTGCATTCATCATGTCACCTCTTGCATCACATCTTGTCATCATGCCAGCATGTCATTAATCTTATAACTCTTATAAATAAATTGTAAGGATCTTCGATTCATTTAAATCGAGGGAAATGCACATGGTGATTTCTCTTTATAACATATATCCTCCCAATATTATTAGGGAGCTATAAAATTATATTCCATTAATTTGGAATTTACCACAACACACGTGCATGCTAAATTCCTTGGTCTTTCCTTCTTCAAGTTTTGACTCTATAACCTTGCCCGTAATTTATTTTCCCAATTATCAAGGCTCTGTCTAAATTCGCAACATTTTTGGACACTCCGAAATCCTAGACTCCATTCAAACTCCTTTGGTGCAAGTTAAATAATTTTGGATTTAACTTCCCCTTTTTTCTTTTGCTGGAACCACTTTTGTTGGGTTCGAAATATTCCATAAAGCCTGACAAAAATATCCCACAATTTTATTCTTCTCCATGGCCTTTTATTTTGATTCTTTTTGGTCTCTCCCAATTTTTTCTGAAAAGAGAAACTCAGAGAGAGGGAGAGGAGTAGTGCAGCAGCCCAGCCAGGCCTCTTGCCACTTGGGCCTCATAGCAGGCCGACCCACCTAAACCTAGCTAACCCTAGCCCCAACCCCCTCAACCCCCGATCCCATCTCTCTCCCTCGTGCCGCCTCTCACGCGACACACAGGGACGAGGAGCCCGATCCCCATCCCCATCCGCTCGACCCCCCTCCTCCCTCTCGATCTCCCACGCGTGCAGCCACCTCTTGCCCGCTCTGGCCACTTCGCTGCCTGCAAGCTCCGTCCAACGAGCGCCACTGCGTTCCTCGCACCCGCGCCTCCTCCTCCCTCCGTTCGGCCTCAAGCTCGCCGCCTCCCTACCATGGTGTATGTGCCGTATAGTCGCGCCGGCAACCACGACCAGCGCCGCGCCACTGCCGTCGTCGTGCCAAGTTCCCTGCTCCGCCGCCATCCGCCTCCTCCTCGCTGGTTCGCCAGCCATGGCCACCTCGCTGTGAAGCCCCAACAGCCGTCGCCGCCGGCCTGCAACCTCCTCGCCATCCCCGACCTCTTTTCCGACAGGATCCACTCCGACGTCGTGGTTCCCTGGCGCCTCGGACCTCCCCTGCTTCGCCAAGTTCGCTGCTGTCGAGCCCCCTGCCTCGACCTCGCGACCCTGCGCCTCCCTCCTGCAGCACCTGCAAGCCACTAGGAGGTGTGCTCCCGTGCTGGGCAGGAGCTCCTCCGGTCTCGCCGGTCACCTCCCCGCCACCATCGCGCCTCCCGACGTCGTCCAGACCTTGTTGACTCCTCAAGCTGTCCATGTTGCCTCTTCAAGACCATAACGACATGGCCAGAACCCCACCAAGTTGTTACCTGGTGCACCTACGATGTGTTGTCGTGGACATATCCAAAACGTGATTCGAAACCAAGCACAAGTGCCATCAACCCGAGGTTGTGAATCCCTTGACGCCAAGACCACCTCAAGTTCGACTATGGTTTGTTATCCTGACCGAGACCGCAAGTACCTGACGTCCCCGAAGACCCTGGATACGCCAAGTTTGACTACTGCTGACATGCACAACTACTGTCGCCAAGATCGCGAGTACTTCTACCCTCGTCATGGATTCGACAAGACCGCCGCGAGAATGACTACTTCCACTACAACCCGCGTACCCCTACTTTCACTACCGTCTCCATGTAAATGACTACTTCCGACGACGACCCGTGTAAGACTACGTGGATCCACCAAGCACCCTTCGGATAAGCCAAGTTCGACCACTTGGAGACAACAAGTTCTTCTCCGGACATGTACGACTACCGTCGCCGAGACCGTCAAGTACCACGACAACGCCGAAGGGATTCGAATCCGTCAAGTTCCTCTTCGAAATGTGTACCACTACTTACACTATGACCGTCCTGAGAACGTCTACTCCCCCTACACCGCATTGAACCCGTCTGCCCCAAAACGCATGCTTCGAAGGTATAACCGTCCGAACGACGCCCGTGGACCGTATGCATGTGACATGTTGTATGAGCTGCACCCTATGTTTGCACCGTGTTCGAGTTGTCGCTTGATCGGTCCTCCTCGTTTTCCACTAACTCGTGGGAACCCGGTTACCGGGATCACCCCACCATCTTGCATGACACACTCACGCCACATTTCCTTTTGCACTGGTATCCCCATGAGCTACTGGAACCGATATGTTGTCGTGGCATCATTCTCGGATTTGTTGTCGTGGCATCATTCTCGGATTCGTTGTCGTGGCACGCTTTCTTTCCGCCATGGCGACAAAGTGCTTCATATTTGTTATGTCAACATTTTTTATAAAACTGGCATATGTCATCCGCATCATGATAACAACAGTTAAAATGTTTAAAATATTGTTTGTTCAAAAATTGCTAGATATGCACATGAGGATTTTTCGGAATGGTTGTTGTTATTTCCGGCCTCATTTAAACTTGCCTAAATGTGTAGTTTGCTTATGCTTCACCTATTGCCATGTTAAGAACATTTAATATTGTTGGATACATAAACGGGAGAGAACAAAATAAATGCATGTGGTGTTTCGTCAATATGCAACTCGTTGCATATTGATCTCCACTTAATTTGTAGTATTGTTTGTTGCACTTTTCCATGCCATGCCTCTTTAAACCAGACATGCATCATACTTGATTGTGCATCATGCCATGATTATGCTTGTTGGTTTACCGTATTGTTTTCTTCTTTCCGGTGTGCTTCTTGATAGTTCCGGTAACATTGCGTTTGTCAGGATCCATTTGACTATGTCTGTTTTTCTTCTTCATGGACTCGTTCTTCTTCCTTGCGGGAGCCTAGGCAAGCTGACCATTACCCTCGATATCACTTCTATCTTTGCTTTGCTAGTTGTTCGCTCTATCCCTATGTCGCGCTACCTACCACTTGTTTATCATGCCTCCCATATTGCCATGTCAAGCCTCTAACCCACCTTCCTAGCAAACCGTTGTTTGGCTATGTTACCCCTTTTGCTAAGCCCCTCTTATAGTGCTGCTAGTTGTAGGTAAAGTTGAAGATTGCTCCATGTTGGAACATGATTATGTTGGAATATCACAATATCTCTTATTTTAATTAATGCATCTATATACTTGGTAAAGGGTGGAAGGCTCAGCCTTATGCCTGGTGCTTTGTTCCACTTTTGTCGCCCTAGTTTCGGTCATACCGGTGTTATGTTCCTCGATTTTGCGTTCCTTACGCGGTTGGGGTTATGGGACCCCATTAACAGTTCGCCTTGAATAAAACTCCTCCAGCAAGGCCCAACCTTGGTTTTACATTTCCCTAACAACCTATAACCTTCCCTTGGGTTCTGCAGACCCAAGGGTCATCTTTATTTTAAACCCCCTGGCCAGTGCTCCTTTGAGTGTTGGTCCGAAACGGGCAGCCTGCGGGGCCACCTCAGGATAACTTGAGGGATGGTTTTACTCGTAGCTTGACCTATCTGATGTGCCCTGAGAACGAGATATGTGCAGCTCCTATCGGGATTTGTCGGCATAGTCGGGTGGCTTTGCTGGTCTTATTTTACCATTGTAGAAATGTCTTGTAACTGGGATTCCGAGACTGATCGGGTCTTTCTGGGAGAAGGAATGTCCTTCGTTGATCATGAGAGCTTGTGATGGGCTAAGTTGGGACACCCCTGCAGGTTATAAACTTTCAAGAGCCGTGCCCGCGGTTATGTGGCAGATGGGAATTTGTTAATATCCGGTTGTAGAGAACTTGACACTTGACTTAATTAAAATGAATCAACCGCGTGTGTAGCCGTGATGGTCTCTTTTCGGCGGAGTCCGGGAAGTGAACACGGTTTTGGGTTATGGTTGAACGTAAGTAGTTTCAGGATCACTTCTTGATCACTTCTAGCTTCACGATCGTTGTGTAGTTTCTCATCTTACTCTTATTTGCGTATGTTAGCCACCATTTTTTTGCTTAGCGCTTACTGTAGCTCCATCTCATTACATTATCCTACCCATAAGCTTAAATAGTCTTGATCTCGTGGGTGTGAGATTGTTGAGTCCTCGTGACTCAAGGATACTTCCAAACAGTTGCAGGTGCCGATGATACCAGTACAGGTGATGCTACCAAACTCAAGTGGAAGTTCGACGAGGACCTTGGTCATTACTATGTTTCGTTTCCTGATGATCAGTAGTGGAGCCCAGTTGGAATGATCGGGGATCTAGCATTTGGGGTTTATCTTCCTTTTTCATTTGGATTTGACCGTAGTCGGTCTATGAGTGGATTTGGTTGATGTATTAATTATTTATGTATTGTGTGACGTGGTGAGTGTAGGCCAACTCTATTTATCCCTATCTTATTCATTGCACGGGATGTTTGTGAAGATGACCCTTCTTGCGACAAAACCACTATGCGGTTATGTCTCTAAGTCGTGCCTTGACAGGTGGGAGCTGTAGTCGCATCATGGGCATTACACATTTGTAATCTCCCGTACCATAGGATGGAAACCAGATGAAATAAGTCCCCTGGCTTGTCACCGCGAAGATGCTTCCTAGATGGCGCATGGCGTCTTTGAACGTGTAGGGGTAGAAATCTGCCACAGCCAACATGTGCCAGCCTCTGCTGTTACTGCCTCTTGCATTGATGGCAATCCTTATGTCGAACACCGTGATGAGATAGTAATCATCGTAGCCGCGTCGCTTTGCCGGCGGGTCCGCAATTGCTATCTTCTTAAATGTCATGTAGGCATCATCATACATATTCAAGCCCAGCCAGTCCGGAGGGCCGATCCCAATGGTGGAGAAGGGGTCTACGGGAACGACCGCACTGCTATGGATGTTGTGCAAATGATGGTGGTATCCGGCCGGAGGTATGCAAGCCAATCTCCATTGGCACCGACCCAGACCTCTATATAAGACAGTGGGCAGTGGAGAAATTACGGGATGGAAATGGAATAACTAAGTACTACATGATGAAACTCCATGACTGACCTGCTCATCGGACAAAATTCGACTACCTCTCAACGTCGGCAACTCTAGCGGAGTCAACGTGCAACCATGGCTAGGGAGCAGTGGACTGTTCAAAGGATTGTCCCATAGAAGAACCTTCTCCTCGAGGACGCATGGAAGACCAACAATCATGGCCTTTTCCCAAGCATGTTTAAGCATCGTCTTGAAAAAGTTGGTGTAGGAAGCACCGAGTCTTGCGCCGGTTAGGACGTCGGAGCCGTGTGCGATTTCTCCCAGAGGATCATCGTCCAAGGTCTCCTAGCCCTGACGAGGAGGAGAACCGCCTGGCGAATCCATGGGAGCAGCGACGAACTGCCTTCTCTTCGGGGGGAGGGGAACTGGCGAGGAGGATATAAGAGCGTAATAACCGCAGATCCTCGTCCCTTCCAACTATAGCTCCTCGATCGTTCCTTGGCGAAGGGGTGAGGCTATTATTTACTACGTACTCGTACTATAGCAGTACTAGTAGTACTTTGTCAACTAGTAGTGTGATGTACTATATTTCTAGTATAGTGCACCAGTTTTGAACTCTTGAATCTCAAGGCCAAGGAGCTACAGTTGGAAGTGGAGGGTAGTACTATTCTCTAGAACCATTGTTGTACTATCAATGCAGGTAAAGTACACCTGTTTAGTGGGTACTCTTGATGCTCTATTCAAGCGCATAGCTGGCCTACTTAGCCGCTCCTCTCATGCACACACTAGCAGCCTGTTTATCAGCGATGGTTACTGCGGGGGCAGAACATTTTGAGTTATCTGATACAGCGAGACTAGGCTTTTCGCTTCCATTTGTGGAGGTGTAATGGATTTCGTCGAACTTTGTTAGTAGTTCCTTCTTTATGAATGAGATGAGGAAAAGCTTTTGCCTCCGTTTCAAAACAAAAAAAATCACGTCAAGAGGAATTTCTTTTATAGAGCCGATAATGGAGTGAAGTCCATGCGTGCAACGCCACAAGCTACAGAGTAGTAGAGTACTAGCACATTATGTACAAAGCCATATAGCTGAATTGCTTAGACTCTCACACAATTTGTATTCACAGCCCTCGAGGGGTTATATGCAGTTACAGGGGAGTGAGTACAGGAGGGAGAGAGAGAGAGATTGTTAGCTACATTATAGGAACCACGTCGAGCATGCCCTACATGCAAGGGTGTGTGTGCATAAAGTGCACGCTCCTGTTGGGCGTGCGAGGCAGACGGGGTCATGGCTGTTAGCCACCTGAGCCTGGGAGAGGACGTGTGTTCCAACACCGCTCCCCCCCCCCCCAGCCACAACGTGGGGCTCACGGACATTGGGGCTGGAGCGGAATTTGCCAAACACAGTCAACGGCAAACCCTTGGTGAAGATGTCGGTGAACTGAGAGCTTGTGGGCACGTGCTGGACACGTACTTCACCTAAGGCCACACGCTCTTGAACAAAGTGAAGATCGATCTCCACGTGCTTTGTCTGCTAATGCTGCACAGGGTTGGACGCCACGGCATCCATGAGCTCATCAGCGACGACCCCGTAGAACCACAGGACCATCATTAGGTCATGGTTGCGCCAGACGACGCTCTCCTGAAGTGGCTGGGAGGCCACGTCGAGGTGGCTCTGCACGTTGTATTTACAGCTGATGAAGTAAAAGAGTTGTCGCCACTTCGAGTAGTTACCTGATTCGAGCTCGAGTTTCCCCGACGTGAAGTGGTGAGAGATGGACGGCGGGAGGCCAACGGGGTCATCACCAACTCGATTTTTATATAAGAGAAGAAATATAAGTATGGAGATACAAACGTATTACCGATACTTGTTTCCGTAAACTAGGATCTACATTCTATTCAACGACTCAGCATGTGTAGATTCATACTAGGTAGTCATACATTCTATTCAACGACTCTAGTCCTAGTAGTCATACTAGGTAGTCTACGCATGTGTAGATTTATTATTTTTCATGTCTCGTGTTCACCGTACTGCCATGACTGTTGATGAATAGACGGTAAGTTATTCACGAGGAAACCCTTGTTGAGCATGTTTGCGAGAGAGAGATAGAGAGAGAGAGAGAGAGAGTGCGTGTGTGATATGTCTAGAGACTGAGGCAATGATAAGAGATTCTTTGTGTGGTGGATAGAGAGATACATGTACATGGGGCTTTGTGTTGTGTAACATGGAGACACATAGACATAATCAAAGAGTGAGTGTGTGAGATACACATGCGGACATGGGGAGAGATGTGTGAGTTAGAGAGATGGAGAATTTTGGTGTGCATCTGAGCTAGAGAGAGGGGGTATATACATACCTAGAGCTGGAGAGAATATGCAAGGGTGTGTGTCTTAAAAGAAGGATCCGGATAGATGGGTGTTTGTGCGTGTCTGTTTGTGTTTGTGCGCATGTTTGTGTGTCATAGGGAGTGTGTTTATGTGGAGTAGAGAGACCACTAATGATGTAAACCTAGTATAAGGGAAGGGGGAAGGGGGAATGGTGTGACATCGAGTGTTTATGTGGAGTAGAGAGACCACTAATGATGTAAACCTAGTATAAGGGAAGCGGTATAGCATGGGTGCAGGCGGGGAGCAGATTATTTGGAAGAGAAGTCGAGTGTGTGTGGGAGAGGGGTGCGAGAACGAGAGAGAGAGAGAGCTAGCGATGGAGAGAGAGAGAGAGAGGGAGAGAGAGAGCGGGGGGGGAGAGAGGGGGGAGAGAGGGGTCATTTGTGTCCATAAGTGGCGTATAGATAGGGAGACAATGTTGATGTTGTTCGAAATTGGCCTATATACGGAGACACAAGGGAAGCGAGTTATCGTGTGTGTGATAGGGACTTCATGAGAGATTTAGAATAGATGGTGTAGATAACAATGTGCGAGATTGAGAACAATAATACATTAGGGAGCTATGGAAAGAGTCACGACATATATGTATACAGGGAAGGAGCTGGGGCAGGTCCGCATGTGGGAGAGATAGAAAGAGGAGAGTGGTACACAAGGAGACAAAGTGTGCTTGTTTGCAGTGGGGTGGTGTGTGACGTGAGTGTGCGAGAACCACACATAACTAGGGAGATAGACGTTTGGGGTGACGTTTTGTGTGTATGGGAAAGATACACTCTACATAGTGTGTGTGCTTGGGAAAGAGAGATGTCGGGTGACCTAGAGAGTGGGGGAAGAGATGTGTGCATGCCCGAGAGACAAAGTGATAGAGACCTATATTGGGGTCCGGACTTTGGAAGAGAGGGGGGTGTTAATGTGCTCGTGTGTTCGTGTCTAGGGGAGAGAACGACTTGTGTGGGGGTGGGGGTGGGGGTTGGCTTCAGATAAAGAGTGAGGTGTCTATATTTGAGGGACTTTAGCGTAATTGTGATATATATGGTCAATAGTGTGTGCACTCATGATTGATCAATTTGTTTCACAGTTTGGACTATGAGATAATGATACTTTTGAACATGCGTGATATACGTTGATGTACCAGAATTACAAACCTAAGATTGGAATTTTGGAATTCGACTCCATCATTAGCTTTTGTAATTCATTTAAACGGAGGTGCATTTTTTAAGTCGGGATTTCGTGATTTCAAATTCATATATCAAACCTAGAGATATACACATACGTGCATGTTCAAACTTTATAATCATCCACTTTATTCATACACATACACATTTTTGCTTGTGTCATCATATTTAGGATGAACACATTTGGAATTTCATTTGAATTGGACCGTATGATGGTATTTGCTTGTACTAGCCCAATGATCAGTATTTGGATTGAATGGACAATCTAAGTTTCGAGTTGGAGACATTGATTTTCAAAACTTGCACTTTTTTGCGTGCAAAACAAATAAATTCTCGGCCATGATATCATAGTCGGCCATACAAGAGCAAAACACTTATAATTTCAGGCGCCAAAAAGCTTTCAAACTTCCCGCTCACATCGAAATATCTCGCGCCCGAAAATTTAGCCCTGTGATATTCTTGTTTTACCCCTGCCACATGAACGGAAAAAGGCTGCTTTGGTAACGCCATTGTTTTCCCCTCTTTGCCCCCACCATTCTTCCCAG
>NC_057809.1:336290070-336334969 GCF_018294505.1 Triticum aestivum
CGAATCTACCTTCCGCACCTTGGAACCCCCAACTGCCAACTCACCACTTCACTGGAGCCGCTTCAGCAATTGGCTTGTCCACCGCTCCAGATCTCCTTGACCGCCATCATGGTCCACCACACCGGAACTTCTTAACCGGCGCCCTCGGCCACCATAGTGTAGGCCCTTCATTGACTCCCTCGTCCACCCCATCGCTGGTCCTTCATACAATCCCTCGTCCACCGTAACAGATCCGCCTCACCGAAAGCATTGTACACCGCAACCGCCAAAGCCTTCGTCCACCGCACCGGACCCGCTCCACGGATGCCATATTCAACTCCACCGTCCCTACTTTACTGACGCCGCACCCTCATTAGGTTATTTCGATTTGTACTCCTTCGGTTTTTCTTTTCTTTATCATGCAATTGTTCACTTACCACATATGAGCTTTCTTGTATGTCGACAGGCGCGGCAACCGAAGCACCGGAGCCGCTTCAGCGGCGGTGACAACCGGCCCAAACTCAACCGCAACACGAGCACCATCGACGATCCTTAGCTATCAAGTATGACAACGATACCCATACACCTTCGAGAATCAGGTACTATTATCCAACGGCCGGCGCCTACGTTCACTTTCTTAGCATAAGCACCGCACCTTTGAATTTCTTCAGGGCATCATTCAATTTTTCATGAGACGCGTTATTCTGCTTGCACCTGTAGGGCCATACTTCTGGCAGTGGACATGTTACATGCGCTAAATTACATACAAGTGCACATATAGTTAATATGCTTTAGTTTTGTCCTAAGTATTACTGTACTTCCTAGATATCACAGCCTACTATTTTACTTCATGCATGCTATATTTATGATAATGGTGTTGTTCTGATTCCACCTGTTGGTTCCATCAGAATGCCTCATGTTCTCTATTCTTAATTACACATCAGCAAACTAGCATGTGGTTCCGCTGCTTTTTGTTCGCTTTACCCTACATTTTCTGATGCTAGCTATTACATCACTGCTCCGAGCCTCTGTTCATTACTTTTTTGTGTGTTCTTGATCTTCCCAAGTTGCATGACTAATTTGATGCTTCTATTAATTATGGAGTTGCCAACCCCATCAAGCAAAATATTTGTTATTTTGGTGCTGGCACCTCGAACAAGCATAAAAATAGAGTGAAGCAGATATATTGTCGTGTAAGTACACGCCCTTCTTTCATTAGTTTAGATGAACCATTGATGATCAATTCGAATGAGTGCATGCGATTAAAATTAATTCTACCTAAATAGAGGGTGCAGAATAAACTACAACAACTAGATTTGCAACCACGGGATGCTGACGATATCTTCAAGAACATTGCAATAGCAGTGAGGCTTCACAACAACATATGGTAAGCCAGTGTGTTTTACTACATGTGAAATGCAATGCATGTGGGATGCTTTCTTGGCTTGTGTCCTCAATCTGTAATCCTACAGAATTACAAATAGTTCAGTTGTCTGTTTTGTTGTATTGCTTGAGTCGAATGCTTGTTTGTTACTTGTTAG
This sequence comes from Triticum aestivum, assembly GCF_018294505.1. NCBI lineage: Eukaryota > Viridiplantae > Streptophyta > Magnoliopsida > Poales > Poaceae > Triticum > Triticum aestivum. The sequence goes on from NC_057809.1 coordinate 336,291,591, forward strand.
GCTATACCTGAGTTGGCCAATATGTCAGCAGTGCCTGTTGTGCTATCATAAAGATATGCATGCCTAGTTCATTTGAGTCCTTAACATTTCCTCTGAACTTCATCATAAGACTGTCTTCGTAGTTTATTTGAGGCCACATTGTTAAGTGCTTTCTCAGATTATTTCAACTACTTAGATGCCTGATACGTCTCCAATGTATCTATAATTTTTGATTGTTCCATGCTATTATATTATCTGTTTTGGATGTTTATGGGCTTTATTATGCACTTTTATATTATTTTTGGGACTAACCTATTAACCCAGAGCCCAGTTCCAGTTTTTGTTTTTCCCTTATTTCAGTGTTTCACAGAAAAGGAATATCAAACGGAGTCCAAACGGAATGAAACCTTCAGGAGCGTGATTTTTGGAAAGAACATGATCCAGGAGACTTGGAGTTGAAGTCAATGAAGCTTCGAGGTGGCTACGAGGCAGGGAGGTGCACCTGCCCCCTAGGCACGCCCCCACCCTCGTGGGCCCCTCGTGGCTCCCCTGACCGACTTCTTTCGCCTATATATATATCCATATACCCTAAAAACATCAGAGAGCAGAATAGATCGAGAGTTCCGCCGCCAGAAGCCTCTGTAGCCACCGAAAACCAATCTAGACCCGTTCCGGCACCCTGCCGGAGGGGGGAATCCCTCTCCGGTGGCCATGTTCATCATCCCGGTGCTCTCCATGATGAGGAGGGAGTAGTCCACCCTCGGGGCTGAGGGTATGTACCAGTAGCTATGCGTTTGATCTCTCTCTCATGTTCTTGAGGTGGCACGATCTTGATGTATCGCGAGCTTTATTATTATATTTGGATCGTATGATGTTTCTCCCCCTCTACTCTCTTGTGATGAATTTAGTTTTCCCTTTGAAGTTGTCTTATCGGATTGAGTCTTTAAGGATTTGAGAACACTTGATGTATGTCTTGCACGTGCTTATCTGTGGTGACAATGGGATATCATGTGATCCACTTGATGTATGTTTTGGTGATCAACTTGAGAGTTCCGTGACCTCGTGAACTTGTGCATAGGGGTTGGCACACGTTTTCGTCTTGACTATACGGTAGAAACTTTGGGGCACTCTTTGAAGTTCTTTGTGTTGGTTGAATAGATGAATCTGAGATTGTGTGATGCATATCGTTTAATCATACCCATGGATACTTGAGGTGACATTGGAGTATTTAGGTGACCTTATGGTTTTGGTTGATTTGTGTCTTAAGGTGTTATTCTAGTACGAACTCTATGATAGATCGAACGGAAAGAATAGCTTTGTGTTATTTTACTACGGACTCTTGAATAGATCGATCAGAAAGGATAACTTTGAGGTGGTTTCGTACCCTACCATAATCTCTTCATTTGTTCTCCACTATTAGTGACTTTGGAGTGACTCTTTGTTGCATGTTGAGGGATAGTTCTATGATCCAATTATGTTATTATTGTTGAGGGAACTTGCACTAGTGAAAGTATGAACCATAGGCCTTGTTTCAACGAATTGCAATACCGTTTGTGCTCACTTTTATCATTAGTTACCTTGCTGTTTTTATATTTTCAGATTACAAAAACCTTTATCTACCATCCATATTGCACTTGTATCACCATCTCTTCGCCGAACTCGTGCACCTATACAATTTACCATTGTATTGGGTGTGTTGGGGACACAAGAGACTCTTTGTTATTTGGTTGCAGGGTTGCTTGAGAGAGACCATCTTCATCCTACACCTCCCAAGGATTGATAAACCTTAGGTCATCCACTTGAGGGAAATTTGCTACTTTCCTACAAACCTCTGCACTTGGAGGCCCAACAACGTCTACAAGAAGAAGGTTGTGTAGTAGACATTAAGCTCTTTTATGGCGCCGTTGCCGAGGAGGTTAGCGCTTGAAGGTATATCTTTAGATCTTGCAATCAAATCTTTTTGTTTCTTGTTTTAGCACTAGTTTAGTTTATAAAAGAAAACTACAAAAAAATGGAGTTGAGTTTGCCTCACACGCTTCATCTTTTTAATATCTTTCATGAGAATGATGGAAAGGAAAATTGTGCTCAAGTGCTAGAAAAAGAAGTCTATAAAATGTTTGGCACTAAATCTTTGAATGATGAGCATGATTGCAATGTTGTTAGTAAGAATTCCTTGAATATCTGTGATGCTAATGATATGCAAAGCCACAAGCTTGGGGATGCTATGTTTGATGAAGATGATATTTTTTTGTCCCCCAAGTTTTGAAGAGCAAATTTGTTATGATGATAGCATGCCCCCTACATATGATGATTATATTGATGAAAGTGGATTTGGAGAGGTCATGACTTTATTTAGTGATGAATCCACTATTTCGAAAGAGGTTCCAATTGATTATGAGAACAAAGTTGCTATCTATGATGATTATTGTGATGACTTGTATGCTATAATGAATAATGATAACCATGAAACTTGTCATCATGATTTTAGTTTTCAATTGGATTATGCCTCACATGATAGTTATTTTGTTGAGTTTGCTCCACTATTATGAATGAGAAGAATTTTGCTTATGTGGAGAGTAGTAAATTTTCTATGCTTGTAGATCATGAAAAGAATGCTTTATGTGATGGTTATATTGTTGAATTCATTCATGATGCTATTGAAAATTATTATTATAGGGGAATATATGCTTGTAGGAATTGCAATAATATCAAGTTTCCTCTCTATGTGCATAAAGTTTTAAAGTTATGCTTGTTTTTCCTTCCTATGCAAGTTGATTCTTGTTCCCATAAGTTGTTTTCTCATAAATAATTCATCTAGCCTCTGTTTAGATGTGGTTTTATGTTTTAATTAGTGTTTGTGCCAAGTAAAGCCTTTAGGACCTTCTTTGGTGATTGTTATTTGATCTTGCTGTAAAAAACAGAAAGTATGCGCTCACGAGAATAATTTTCATTTTTTACCAGGGAGCGATAAAATACCAATTCCAACTGAAGTAGATCATTAACAAATTTCCTAGGACATCCTAATTTCTCAAGATTTTTGGAGTTACAGAAGTATTTGAAACCTACAGATTACTACAGACTGTTCTGTTTTTGACAGATTCTGTTTTCTATGTGTTGTTTGCTTATTTTGATGAATCTATGAGTAGTATCGGAGGGTATGGACCATAGAGAAGTTAGAATACAGTAGATATTACACCAATATGAATTTAGAATGAGTTCACAACAGTACTTAAGTGGTGATTTATTTTCTTATACTAATGGAGCTTACGAGTTTTCTGTTAAGTTTTGTGTTGTGAAGTTTTCAAGTTTTGGGTAAAGATTCAATGGACTAAGGAATAAGGAGTGGCAAGAGCCTAAGATTGGGGATTCCCAAGGCACCCCAAGGTAAAATGCAAGGACACCAAAAAGCCTAAGCTTGGGGATGCCCCGGAAGGCATCCCCTCTTTCGTCTTCGTTCATCGGTAGCTTTACTTGGAGCTATATTTTTATTCACCACATGATATGTGTTTTGCTTGGAGCATCATTTTATTTTTTTGTTTTGCTTGCTGTTTGAATAAAATACCAAGATCTGAATTATTAAATGTTAGAGAGTCTTCACATAATTAAATAATTATTCAACTACTCATTGATCTTCACTTATATCTTTCGGAGTAGTTTGTTGTTTGCTCTAGTGCTTCACTTATATATTTTTAGAGCACGGTGGTGGTTTTATTTTGAAGAAATAGATGAACTCTCGTACTTCACTTATATTATTTTGATAGTCTTTAGAACAGCATGGTAGTTTTCTTTGGTTATGAAACTAGTCCTAATATGATGGGCATCCAAGATGGGTATAATAAAAACTTTCATATAGAGTGCATTGAATACTATGTGAAGTTTGATACTTGATGATTGTTTTGAGATATGGAGATGGTGATATTAGAGTCATGCTAGTGAGTAGTTGTGAATTTGATTGCCTTCCTTATGAGTGGCGGTCGGGGACGAGCGATGGTCTTTTCCTACCAATCTATCCCCCTAGGAGCATGCGTGTAATACTTTGTTTCGATAACTAATAGATTTTTGCAACAAGTATGTGAGTTCTTTATGACTAATGTTGAGTCCACGGATTATACGCACTCTCACCGTTCCACCATTGCTAGCCTCACGAGTACCGCGCAACTTTCACCGGTACCATAAACCCACCATATATCTTCCTCAAAACAGCCACCATACCTACCTATTATGGCATTTCCATAGCCTTTCCGAGATATATTGCCATGCAACTTTCCACCGTTCTGTTTGTTATGACACGCTTCAGTATTGTCATATTGCTTTGCATGATCATGTAGTTGACATCGTATTTGTGGCAAAGCCACCGACCATAATTCTTTCATACATGTCACTCTTGATTCATTGCACATCCCAGTACACCACCGGAGGCATTCATATAGAGTCATATCTTGTTCTAAGTATCAAGTTGTAATTCTTGAGTTGTATGTAAATAAAAGTGTGATGAACATCATTATTAGAGCATTGTCCCAAGTGAGGAAAGGATGTTGGAGACTATGATTCCCCCACAAGTCGGGATGAGACTCCGGACGAAAAAAAGAGAAAGGCCATAAAAAGGAGAAGGCCCAAAAAATGAGAGAAAAAGAGAGAAGGGACAATGCTACTATCCTTTTACCACACTTGTGCTTCAAAGTAGCACCATGATCTTCATGATAGAGAGTCTCCTATGTTGTCACTTTCATATACTAGTGGGAATCTTTCATTATAGAACTTGCCTTGTATATTCCAATGATGGGCTTCCTCAAAATGCCCTAGGTCTTCGTGAGCAAGCAAGTTTTTTAGAAGAAGAGGGCTCAGCCCTGATTCCATTGCAAAGCAAAGAAATCATAGCAGAATACAATATCCAAGTCCAAAACAACCTTCAGCAATCTAAACAAGCAGAAAAGAACAGGAGGGCGACTAGCTGCATAGCTATTACAGGAGAAAAAGCCTCAGGCTCAGAATCAGAAATATTTAACTAGGAACAAACCTAGTCACCTCCTCTGCCAAGGGAATAGAAACTAAAAACTAAAACAGGAGAAGACGCCACAACTCCTCAGCCTGGATCTGGCCATAGCAGCGGTAGCGGTGCTCTGATCAGGTTCTCTAGCTCCCGCACCATGTCTTGGACTTGTTTTTTAACAGGGTCTGCAGCAAGCGGTTCCCATCGAGCAGCATATGAGGCAGTCTTTCGCCAGAGTACCTGTATATTAGTCCATTTGGCTCAATTAAATACAAAATCATTCTTGTATTCCAGATAGCCCATAGAGAGGCTACATGAATAATATTAATAGCAGCCATTTTATTCCCTCTAGACCAGCAGTCTGCAAAGGACATCATATTGGTTGACCCTCTATATCTAGTAATAGTAGCTATATTTTTCCAGAATTCAACCGCAATGTCACAGCCAAAAAATAAATGATGGCATGATTCATTTATCAAACAAAAAGGGCAAGTGGTGTCAGGGACATTTTTCCTTTTACCCAAGTTGTCTCTAATCAGTATCTTGTTATTGACCACCAACCAAAGAAAGATGTGAATCCTGGCAGGGATCTTTATATTCCAAACCGCAGGGGTGTTATTAGGCAACACACCCCTAAAATTAACTACATTATACAAGGATTTGACAGAATAAACCCCACTGGAATTAAGGTTCCAGACTAAAGAATCTTCTGCCTCAGAAAATACAATGGATTTAGCAATATCCAAGAGCTCAAACCAAAGAGAAAGTAGCTCATTGGAGAAACATCTCCTGAAAGTAATTTTAAGGTTAGTACCATCCCACACATTCTCTATGGTGTAGTCATGCTCATTGGCTAGTTTGTATAAGTCCCAATAGAGAGTAGCTAGAGGGGCCGTTCCAAACCAATGATCCTCCCAAAACCTAACTTTCTTACCATTGCCAATACTCTAGGAGTACCCAAACTTATTAGCTTGGGCAGCCCAAAGAACACCCTTCCAAAAAGGGTGAGGCACCTAGGGAGGGACAAGAAAAAATGTTGGGGGACTGGGTGTTATATTTAGCATCTATAATATTCTTCCAGATCATCCCCTCGTCTCTATTGTATCTACTGACCCAAGAAGCTAGTAGACATAAATTCATATCAGAGAGGTCAGTAATCCCCAGGCCTCCATAGGCTTTCTTCATAGACAAAGATCCCCAGCTGGCCAAATGATATTTATGATGTCCTTCATAATCATCCCAAAAGCAGTGAGCTAGCTGAGAGTTGATTAGCTTAATAGCCCACTTGGGGAATTTAATATAGCCCATGAGATAAGAAGGGATGCTGGCTAGGCAGGCTTGGACTAGAATCAGTCTCTTACCAAACGACAAAAGTCTCCCCCTCCAGCTAGCGGCTCTCTTAATAACTTTGTCCACCATAGGCTGGAGGTCCTCTCTAAGTTTAGCATAGTGGAGAGGGGCACCGAGGTACTTAATAGGGAAAGCACTCAGTTTACAGCCTAGTGACTGAGCAAAATTAGTAGCCTCATCCCTATCAATACTGATAGGGACCAGATCACACTTATGAAAGTTGATCCTCATGCCAGAAAGTTGCTCAAAACAAGAAACCAACCACTTTAGATTTCTAGCATGATCCAAGTTATTATCAAGAAACAACAGAGTGTCATCAGCATATTGCATACTGATGACACCAGCTGGGTTAGAAGGAGGAAAAACTCCAACAATCAATTGCTAGTTGGCTGCCTTTGCTAGTATTCTAGTGAATACATCGGCAGCAAGATTAAAAAGTAAAGGGGAGGCAGGGTCACCCTGTCTCACACCTTTGCCAGCAATGAAAAACTCACTATTGGTGTCATTGATCCTGACCCCAACAGATCCATTGTGAAGCAGAGAACCTAATTTATACATCCATTTAGGGCCAAATCCTCTACTCCTAAGCATATCTAATAAGATATCTGTATTAACCATGTCATAAGCTTTCTCGTAATCAAGCTTAAAGCAAAACCCCTGGAGGTGGTTACTAGCTACAACATGAACCACCTCATGGGCTGCCACAATACATTCTAAAATAAACCTACCTTTAATAAAAGAAGTTTCATTAGGAGAAATCAAGTCATTGCAGACAGGACCAAACTTATTAGCAGCACACTTAGCAAAGATCTTGAAACTGCAATTGATCATGGCTAGGGGTCTGAATCTGTCCAAAGAAATAACATTAGCTTCTTTTGGAACCAGAGTCGGGAGGGAAAAATTGAGTATATATAAGTCTAACTCGCCTTTTTCCCAATCTCTAAAAAGTGCAAATAGGTCACTCTTAATGAGATCCCAAAAATGTTGATAAAACAGAAAAGAAAAACCATCTGGGCCAGGGGCACCTTCAGCATAAGAGCCAAAAACTGCATTTTTTATTTCCTCTTCAGTAAAAGGTTTTTCTAGATAAGCAATATGTGCAGCAGTGGCCATACTGGACTGGTGTGAAAAGTCATCTATCAACTTTAAATTGATGGAAGGGGAGTAGCCAAATAAATTCTTATAATAGGAAACTGCATTAGAGATGATACCTTTAGTATTTTCAACTGGGCCATTAGCAGTTTCCAGAACAACAATATACTTCTTCCTCCCCTTCTGGTTGGCTAGCGCTTGAAAGTAGTCAGAGTTCAGGTCCCCCTCTCTGATGTCCCCCTCTCTAGCTCTCTGTCTAGCCTTGATTTCCTCTTTCTTCCATATGTCATTCAGCTCACCTGCAATCACTTTCAATCTAGCTTTAGAATTAGGGGAAAGAGGTTGAGTTTCTGCAAGAATGTCTAAACAATTATATTCAGCAACCAAGGCTTGCTTGGTCTTGTTTTGAGAGGCCTCATAATTGAGGCTCCACCCTTTGGTGACTTTCCTAGTAGTTCTAATTTTAAATTGCCAGATATCTATAGCAGAGGAAAACTGACATTCAGTGTTCCAAGCTTTGTGAACAATCTCATCAAAACTAGGAACCTCTAGCCACCATTTTTCAAATCTAAAAACTTTATTCCTGGGAATAGCTATAGCATCAGTATTGAAAATAAGGGGTGTGTGATCACTCCCAATCCTACGAAGAGCTTTAACCTGACTAGCAGGGAAAAGTCTTTCCCAGTCAGCAGAAACAAAAACCCTGTATAAAGCAGTCATGACTAGGTTGTCCTAGTTATTGGCCCAGTTATATTTTCTGCCAGCATTCTTAATCTCAATGAGCCCAATTTTATTAATCCAGTCATTGCAAAGATCAACCCAATGTTGGTTAATCAGGCATGTATTCTTATCCTCAGCAACTCAAATCAAATTATAGTCACCTCCTACAATTGTGGGACCAGCCCAACCATCTAGGAGGTTATGCAGTTCATTAATAAAATCAAGCTTAAAATTATCATAAGCCGAACCATAAACAAAGATCATCCTCCAAACAATGTTATTACACTTGTTCTTCAGTAGACAAGAGATACCAAAAGTGTGGATATCACAAGTAATGATCTCAAAATTGTCCTCTTTGACTCCCACCAAAATTCCACCAGTTGTGTTATTAGCAGGAAGCCAATTCCAAATGAAACCATTTCTAGAGTCTATAGCCTCTAGCTAAGTAATATTAAACTTAAATTTTTTGGTTTCAGACAAACATATAAAATCTGGACAGTGAGCTCTAATGATCTCCTGCACCTTGGAGTTTTTGTGAGGCCCATTTAGGCCCCTCACATTCCAGAAGAGACCTATCATTTAAACCTAGATATAAGTTTAGCTTGACATTTTTTGACCTCTGACTAATAACCTCCACCCAAGGGGAGGCATCATCAGACTCATTATCCATAGGTGGATCAGAGTGTTGGTCAGGGTAAGTGTCAAGAAAAGCGGCAGAATTATAATCAGAGCAGTAATCTTCCTTAGTGACATCAATGTCTCCAGGAAGGAACATATCAGGATTGTCCTCCTTAAATTTACCAAGTCTATCCAACTCTAGTTTCTTAATAGCTTCAACATTATTGACAACATGGTAGGGATTATCTCCCAAAGCAATGCCAGCTTTGAGAGCCTTAGAAACTAGATTATCATTGTCTAGACAAGCAAAGGAATTATGAAAGGTTTTGGGTTTATTACCTCTGGGGATCTCCAGATTTTTCACCTGCTTAATCTCTCGAGCTTTGATCAAGGCCAGTTTCCCATCCCTCTTAATCATGTTACTCATCCTAGTGGATATAACAGGCCCCCATTTGTCTCCACCAGCTTTAAGACTAGCTGCTAGAGCAGGGCAAGGGATTAGTCCCCCACAAGAGGTAGTAGCACAGTCTTTAAGGGACTCTCCATCCTTGATAGTAGCTTCAAATTCAGGAAGAAGAATAGTGCCAAAATTTTCAACTGGAGTTCTCTTAATGGCTTGAAGGTAACTTTTAGTCAGAGGCGCATCCTGTATCTTTAGGAAAACTAATTTCTCCAAAGGGGTGTCATTATTTATAGCCTTTTTGGAAAGCATATCAGGAGGAGGAGGGAGAGTCGTATTGTAGGTTCTGTTTCTCGACCCACCAGGACCAGAGACAGGTCTGGGTCTAATGTTAGAGTTCTTTCTGCTGGTGTCTAGATCATGTTCCATCTCTTCTCCTAGCAGGTCATCATTGTTGTAATCTTCCTCACCCCCTGCTTCTTGTTGTTGTCTTCTTTCCTCTTTTATGTGATCAGAAGGGCCTGAAGGGTTATCAGAATCCACAAGAGCTTCCTCATCAACTTTGAAAGTAAGCAAGAACAAATCTTGTTGGATCTCAAATAGTCTGTCTCTTGGAATTAAAGCAGGGTCTCTGACAGCCACCTGCACTCTAACCACTTCATAGAAGCTTCTGAAGATACCATGCCAATCTATATTGGTGATGACTCCTAGAGTAGCAGCAACTTGAGCTATTACATCCCAAGAGCACCAAACAGGAGGAAGGCCCACAATATCAACCCATATCTCAGTTAAGGAGTCGAATGCAGGTAACTCTACATGCCAGTTTTTGAAAGAGATAGACACCCCTTGCTTCTTTAGGTTGATGGAGTCATAAGCCACTAGATCAGTGATCTTCATGTTGGGTGGAAATCTGACCAGGTACTGAGAATCGTCATAGGCTCTTATCTGCCAAGGCCAATTAGTTTTCCACATACTAGAGAAGCAAGCACCTAGTTCCTCAGCTGATATCTCACCTTCTTCAATGACAACCAGACCCACATTACCAAAGTTCAGCTAGTCACTATTACTTTTTTCCCAGCCTCAATATGAAAGAAACCCCCTAGGGCAAGCATTCATGTGGTGACCAGGAACAGAGCACATAAAGCAATTTTTGGGTACATGACACATACCTACAAAGTGCCCAAGCATCCCACAATTATAGCAGACAACCCAATGTATTTAGGATCAACATTGTGGGAGTTAGGCTCAACCACAGGCAAAGCAGCTTGAGTAGAATCAAGACCAGTGTCAGATTTCAGAGGTTTCTTCCATGCAACATTCTTCTATTTCTTCTTGTTCTTGCTCTGACCAGCCTGCCCATTGCCAAAAACAGACCCACTACCAGCAGCCATATGTTGTTGGACTCCTTGGATAGGTCATGGGAGCACATTGGTTGGGAGCCATGAATGAGTACTGGAATTGTTGTTGATTTGGCCAAGGGTTAGCAGGATACTGTTGCAACCCAGGGGGAGGATATCCTGGGAACATCTGACCCATCTGCGGATACATCAGCTGCGAACCTGAGGCCATAGGAAAAATAGGAGGCTTTGCGTAGATGGAAATCAGAGGGGCTTGTTGAAGTTGAGTCAAAGGGGGACGAACAGGGGGAGCAGTGGGAGGGGTAGGATCGACCTAGGCTGGAGGACGAATCCCATCAGAGCATCCCCTGCCACCAGCGTTTCTTCCTCCCTGCACACCCTGTCCAGATCCAGCGCCAGCCATCTTAAAAATCACCTCAGCATAAGTTGCTCTCCCTTCACACTTAGACCAGAAATCAGCAGAGAAACTGAATGACTTCGGCTTGATTCAATGATCAGTAACACCGGCAGGGAAGCTGTTGTTGGCAGAAAATTGGCCACTCTCGAATTAATCTCTCCTCACCCAAAACAAGGAAGGGGGAGGGGGTGTCACGGTCACCGACGAACCCTAGACGCCCCTGGATCTGGCTCGAAAGTGGCTCGGTGGAGGGGTTGGGGAAAGGTGCTTTCCCTTATAGTAGCGAGGCTAGTATTGCGGGCCTTGTTGCCAACCACCCCCAGGTCGCTGACCACCCGGGCCCTCATAGGTCTACCATTCCTAGAATGCTTGACCAGGCTTCTCAGGGGCGCCACGTTGAACGGAGGCAGAGACGGCGACCTCCGGTGAGATGCAGCAGCTGAGGTATGAAACAGAGCAGCATGGGGGGGGCTTACTGACTGGAGAAATATTCTCCATTAGCGCGTCGCCCCTCGGAATGGCCTCAATCTCCTCCGCTGCAGCCGCGAGGAAGAGGACGCCTCCCCCTCCGCCCACTGCAGAATCAGAGCCGAGGAGATCTCCCGCCCCAGCGCATAGATGCTGGCTCGCTCCAACTCCGTGGTGTTGGCCATAGCCCGCAGCGCGAGATTCATCCGTGCCACCGCGAGCGACTGCGCCTCCTCCTCCGCCGCCCTCGCAGCTTGAGCTATCGCGCGCTCCTGACGTGTCACTTCTGCTAGTAATCGATGAATCTCCAGATTCGTCGTGGCTCCGTCTCCTCCATCCATCAGTTGATCTGAGAATTTCCTTCTCTTCCCCAAGCGCAGCCCCGTCGAGATGCGGCGAGGAGTCCCGAATTGCCACCGCCAAACCCGCGCCTAACAGTTGCAGGCTGCGACGACGCGAGATCCCCCCACTGCTGGATTCGTCGGTGGGCCGCGGCCAGAGGAGCGTGCGAGGCGAGAGCATGGCGCGGAGCGCGGCAAGTTGGATGCACACCCACTTAGTTTCGTTTGTTGAGCTTTCATATACTTATAGCTCTAGTGCATCCGTTGCATGGCAATCCCTACTCACTCACATTGATATCTATTGATGGGCATCTCCATAGCCCGTTGATACGCCTAGTTGATGTGAGACTATCTTCTTCCTTTTTGTCTTCTCCACAACCACCATTCTATTCCACCTATAGTGCTATATCCATGGCTCACTCTCATGTATTGCGTGAAGATTGAAAAAGTTTGAGAACATTAAAAGTATGAAACAATTGCTTGGCTTGTCATCGGGGTTGTGCATGATTTAAATATTTTGTGTGATGAAGATAGAGATAGCCAGACTATATGATTTTGTAGGGATAGCTTTCTTTGGCCATGATATTTTGAGAAGACATTATTGCTTAGTTAGTATGCTCAAAGTATTATTATTTTTATGTCAATATTAAACTTTTTTCTTGAATCTTATGGATCTGAATATTCTTGCCACAATAAATAGAATTACTTAGAGAAATATGTTAGGTAGCATTCCACATCAAAAATTCTATTTTTATCATTTACCTACTCGAGGACGAGCAGGAATTAAGCTTGGGGATGCTAATACGTCTCCAACGTATCTATAATTTTTGATTGTTCCATGCTATTATATTATCTGTTTTGGATGTTTATGGGCTTTATTATGCACTTTTATATTATTTTCGGGACTAACCTATTAACCCAGAGACCAGTGCCAGTTTCTGTTTTTTCCCTTGTTTCAGTGTTTCACAGAAAAGGAATATCAAACGGAGTACAAACGGAATGAAACCTTCGGGAGCGTGATTTTTGGAACGAACGTGATCCAGGAGACTTGGAGTTGAAGTCAAGGAAGCTTCGAGGTGGCCACGAGGCAGTGAAGTGCGCCTGCCCCCCTGGGCACGCCGCCACCCTTGTGGGCCCCTCGTGGCTCCCCCGACCGACATCTTTCGCCTATATATATCCACATACCCTAAAAACATCGGTGAGCAGAATAGACCGGGAGTTCCGCCGCCAGAAGCCTCTGTAGCCACCAAAAACCAATCTAGACTCGTTCTGGCACCCTGCCGGAGGGGGGAATCCCTCTCTAGTGGCCATCTTCATCATCCCGGTGCTCTCCATGATGATGAGGGAGTAGTCCACCCTCGGGGCTGAGGGTATGTACCAGTAGCTATGTGTTTGATCTCTCTCTTGTGTTCTTGAGGTGGCACGATCTTGATGTATCACAAGCTTTGTTATTATATTTGGATCTTATGATGTTTCTCCCCCTCTACTCTCTTGTGATGAATTGAGTTTTCCCTTTGAAGTTGTCTTATCGGATTGAGTCTTTAAGGATTTGAGAACACTTGATGTATGTCTTGCATGTCCTTATATGTGGTGACAATGGGATATTCACGTGATCTACTTGATGTATGTTTTTGTGATCAACTTGCGGGTTCTGTGACCTTGTGAACTTATGCATAGGGGTTGGCACATGTTTTTGTCTTGACTCTTCGATAGAATCTTTGGGGCACTCTTTGAAGTTCTTTGTGCTGGTTTGAATAGATGAATCTGAGATGGTGTGATGCATATCGTATAATCATACCCATGGACACTTGAGGTGACATTGGAGTATTTAGGTGACATTAGGGTTTTGGTTGATTTGTGTCTTAAGGTGTTATTCTAGTACCAACTATATGATAGATCGAACGGAAAGAATAGCTTTGTGTTATTTTACTACGGACTCTTGAATAGATCGATTAGAAAGGATTATTTTGAGGTGGTTTCATACCCTACCATAATCTCTTTGTTTGTTCTCCGTTATTAGTGACTTTGGAGTGACTCTTTCTTGCATGTTGAGGGATAGTTATATGATCCAATTATGTTATTATTGTTGACGTAACTTGCACTACTAAAAGTATGAACCCTAGGCCTTGTCTCAACGCATTGCAATACCGTTTGTGCTCACTTTTATCATTAGTTACCTTGTTGTTTTTTATATTTTCAGATTACCAAAACCTTTATCTACCATCCATATTGCACTTGTATCACCATCTCTTTGCCGAACTAGTGCACCTATACAATTTACCATTGTATTGGGTGTGTTGGTGACACAAGAGACTCTTTGTTATTTGGTTGCAGGGTTGCTTGAGAGCGACCATCTTCATCCTACGCCTCCCACGGATTGATAAACCTTAGGTCATCCACTTGAGGGAAATTTGCTATTGTCCTACAAACCTCTGCCATTGGAGGCCATACAACGTCTACAATAAGAAGGTTGTGTAGTAGACGTCAATGCCTTGGCAACTTAAATATAGCAGTGGTACACTCCCTTTCAACTAGGGATGTCAACTAGGTCCCGTTTAATCCCGATTAAGGTCCGCTACTGGTATGATAGTTCAAAAGAGTTTTTGTTTTCGAGGAAAATGAACTAGGGAGCTAGCAAAAGCTAACTAGATGGGACTGACGGATGTTGTTTATTTTCCACTTACACCCCTAGTTTCATCTTACCATTTTAAATTCTTTTCGGCCGATGCTGCTTCGAACCATTTAAATATAGCCTGCCATGCTCGGCAATAATTCGTATGTCGTTTAACATGTAAGCTTACTGCCTGGATCATGCGATAACTATCTCTTACTTATGTCCAGCGGAAACTGTTGGGGATATAACTATTAGGTATGACCCGCCCAGGAGGGGCCGGGTCACCTCTATGACGACTCATCACAATGAAGCCCAAGGCCATATGGTGGTTCATAGGTAGGCTTAGTAGAGGGCCCAAACCCGAAGGCGGCTTAAGGCCCATAGATATAAACCGCCTTGTATGTAAAGCTTGTATTGTAAGGTATGTAAGAAAGGTCACCGAGTCGGATACGTCATATAAGCCAGCCGAGACTCTAAGGGCCGCATGGCGTCAACCCGTGTATATAAGGGGATGACCCAGCGGCAGTTTAGGACAAGAAACAAGAGATCGAGAGCCAGGTCAAGCGTATTCGCTCCCTGCCCATCGAAACCATAGCAATACCAACTACAAACTAGACTAGGCTTTTACCTTCATCGTAAGGGGCCAAACCAGTATAAACTCCTCATGTCCTTTGTCCTGATTAACCCCTTTAAGCTAACCTCAATGCGATGGCTCCACGACTAAGTCCTCAAACTAGGACATCTGCCGTGACAATTCCACGACAGTTGGCGCCCACCATGGGGCCTGCGCACAGTGGTGTTGAGTTCTTGGAGGGATCTCTCCCGAAGACCGAGAAGTCCACCATTTTTCAGATTTAAGTCTAAGAGAAAATTAGGGTTACACGTTGTGTTGCGGATGAACGTGACCCGGTGATCCATCAAGTTTGAAGACAAATCGATATCTATTACCCTTTAGACGGGCGAGCTAAGTAAAAAAATACATTCCGGCGAGCTTCCGGTGTCCTATGATTGAATAGAAAAATACCACGACCCAGGAGTGGATTGTCCAAAGACCACTGCAACCGACAGGAGGTCAACTTTCGCTGCTGCTATCATGTGTTGCTGAAACAGTCAGGGGATAGCACTCTAGGTCAAAGTCAAATACATCAAAATAATCTCCCTGGAGCAGTACTTGCAGAGTTACCGTGTGAAATGGCAAAACAACGCATGGACTACCAAAAGAAAAAAGCGAGGAATCTAGCCGTACGAGTGCTAGGCACGTAGATCAAAAGAGTCTCCCTAGAGTCACGCACGGATTGATGGGATCTACTAGACCAAAAAGGTAGTCGCAAGCTACGGTTGAAAAAAAGAGAAGATACCAAGCGACCCGGACGTGGGTTATCCAATGACCACGACCCGGAAGAGGAATTCGGTCCGTCTCTGTTTCCTGCTCGCTTCGCCAGCGCCTTCCAGCGGACGCCCCCGCTCCGTGCCTCCACACGCCCGCACCGGCTCTGCGTCCGTGCGCTACATCATTCACCTCAGCCGAGTCACCGCAGGGCTTGCGCCAGCTCTGCTTCACCTCTGTGGTTTGCCTCCGCCGCTCGACCTGCGTGAGTCGCCCGCATCCGTTGCTGCGCTTTGCTCCGGCTTTGAGTCATCTCGCTGCGGTTTTCTTCGGCCATGGCCGCGCCAAGCCACCTCGGGGCGCCCCCCTCCACCGCCGCTGCAGTCAATTCGGCTTGCCCTACTCGAGCCGCCAAATCGACTCTGTCTCTGCAACGGCTTCGCCCGGCTTCACCTCAGCTACAAGCCGCCACGGCCGGATCTGCCTCACTTTGCTTCAACACCATGCCTGGAATCACCCCTCGGCCTCGTGAGGAATCATCAAGCTACCGTCTCCAAGAGCCCCGCTGCGCCACAAGTCGCAGCGCTGCTCCTTCGTGCGCCCCGAGCCGGGTGCTCGCAACCTCTCCGGCCGGGTCATGCCCGCCGCCACGAGTTGCCGCGCCATTGAGCCGTCGCTCTGAGTACCGCCTATCCACCACTCTCCGCCTCTGTTGCCGCGACCTCGCCGCCTCTATGGATGGCCGGCCTACCCCCGATGCTCCGAGCTACCTCTTCACTACGACTGCGCCAAGCCAGCCCCGCTGCTGCGGTCGAACCACCCCCCATGATAAGCTGTCGGTCATATGACCGCGGTCCGCCCCTTCGTCGTGGACTCACCACGGCCCTCTGAGCCGCCACCGCAGAGAGCCGCCCATGTGCTGCCGGCCTACATCCATTGAGCCACCGCAGAGAGCCGCCCAGTACCTCCGACCTATACCCGTTGATCTGCCGCGGGTGAGTCGCCACGCCGACTGCCTCGCTGCCCTGAGCTGCTGTCAGGGCTTACGTCCACGGCCTTGCTTCTGTCTTGAAGCCCTGCCGCGCGCCCAAGACACCGCTGCCATGACCCACCTGTCACGGGCCTCCTCAGTCGCAGCCGTCGCAGTGAAGCGCCTTTGCCTCGCTTACAACAAGTAGCTGCACGCCAAGTCGCCGGAGTCCGCTCTGTCGTAGCCTTCGCTGCTATGTGCCGCCATCATTACATGTCGTCGTCGGGTTGCATCAGGCTCGACCCCAAGTCATTGCCATGACCTCCCGTCGCCGCGAGCTACCGCAGTTGTCTTCAAGCCAGCATCTCCGTGGCCGAGCCGCCCCCGAGATGGCAGGTTAACGCCGAGCCACTGCTGAAGCCTCACCGACCGGTCAACCTCCACCGCGATTTGCTACGGTTGCAGTAGCCCGTTTGGCCGGGTCAGTCGCCATTTTTCATAGCCAAGAGCCGCCAGCCAATGAACCGCCTGAAGTCATGAGTCGCTGCTTCGGCCGCATGGTTTCCCTGGATCTCATCCACTGATGTGATCCGCCGCGGGTGAGCCGCCCCGCCTTGGAGCTGCTCCGTTGACCCGCCGGCGCCGGCACCCCGCTGTGGTTTGGTCAAACTGCACCTCCGCCTCACCCGTGAGCCGCCATTGCTGATTCATCTCCATCACCGAGTCGCCACCCACAAGACCACTAGCATGTTTAGATGGACTCTGGAACTAACGACGTGAGGAAGAAAACAGGAAAGAAAACAGCCAGGAGATACTAGTACAAGTAGTACTGATTGATGAATAGTACAAATATGCTATACTTCCTCATGCCAAAAACATCTTCAAGTGTATTTCATCGGTATTAATATTCAACACAAAGGGGTGCAAACCAAAACACTAGTGTTCTTTTCAAGGTGCTGGTTCCGCCTTCATCTGACGAGAATGCCAGGTGGTATTTACCCTCTCTGTTTTTTAGCATATATTAATTCATCTGAGAGCAGTCACTCTGGCGGGCAATATATTTTCGCATGCAGGATAATTATTCACTACAAAAGTGGTTTATACCGGCGTTCATCTGCATCATGTTGTTCAACAAACATGGGCGAGTTGCCGCCCTATGGCCTAAGTTACATTGATTCACTGGACCCGCGCCTGCTCGTTGTTCAATGGATGTGCAAGTTGCCTCTGCGGCCTAATCTACATCGACATGATGCGGCTGATTCGCCTGTCTGCACGGCTGACTGCGCCTGTGATTAACTCACCCGTCTGCGCGGTTTACCGCACCTACGATTGGCTCATCTGTCTGCACCGGCTTACAACATCGTGGTTGAATCATCTGTCTGAGCCGCCTCTGATGCTATGGTTGTCTTTCCTGTCCGTCCCTCCCAGTCTAGTCTACATCAACACACCGGGCCGCACCTGTGTGCACAAGTTTGTTAACAAGCGCGTGCAAGTCGCCGCTCCTGCTGCCCGGTCTATTACAACAACTCTGAAGAAGGTCATAGTGTCAGCCTCTGCCTCCACCAGATGGTTCATTGGATAGGTGTACAAATCACCGCCACTGCGTTTTGGTTAAACAACCAGCTGGGATGAAACGCTAGCCGGATTACTGACATAAATCATACAGAGTCATTTTAACCCGCCACGATCAGCCTCAAGTTTTTGTGGATTCACATTGCGTTATCAATGCCAAGGATATACATGAGTGTTGCGAAGATCATTAACTCCCAGCTTGCTTCCAGCTTCAGCATATGATAGTGGTCTGTTGTTCAGCTATATGCCGGTTTATATCAGGGCCAAGTATGAAGAATCTCAAGCCAACTCCTCGAGTCATCTTGAGACTCGGGGGCTACGATGACATGACTCAGCAAATTCAAGAACCATGGATCATTGGAGGGAAAATAACCCGATCTCGGGAGTACTGCCTCATTGGTGAAAATTTAAAGGCCGTCAGAAAATTTTTGGCTCAAAAAGAAGAATTCCGGTTTAAAATCTGGTTCAAGGGAAATCTGTTCTCCCACAAAGCTCTGAAGCTCTCAAATCCGGTTTAAAAATCTGGTTCAAGAAGAATTTATCTCTTGCAAAAGTTAAAGGTTGCCGAAGAGGACCTGTTGCCATGATGCGCGGTTCAAACATGGGTTATCCTGCCTTATTGGCTTATCATATTATTCACATGGGGGCTTTTGCTTTATAGAGCAAAGTTATGATTACCCTTTAATCCGGCTTATAGGCCACATAAAAAACTTGGGGACTTACTACCCAGGTTAAAGGGATCAAAGAGAGTCTGTTGCAAAAGCACAACTCAAACATAGGTACCCCTTGAGCATAGCTCAAAATATTGCTTGGGGGCTCCTTTGTTTTAAAGAACAAAGATTTCATAACCTTGTGATAGGCTATAAAAGCCAGGCTTGGAAGCCAAGTGTATTCACCTAAAACCTCAGGTTATCCTACCTGTATGCCGGATGCTTCTCCATCAGGTAATCCTGATTGACCTGCTGAACTCTTAACAGTCAATCTTTTAAACAAGACCCTGAACTCGTTAAGGTTACAATGTCGGTTTGTCATGAGAGGACACGGTTTACGGAAAGCAAGGAGAAGCTCTGGCTGATACAACCGCCTTCCTTGAAACTTGGATAAATCGGCCTGTGATGTACGATGCTACTCTGACCCCGCGTACTCCTGATAAGTCTATCTTTAAATAAGAACTGAACTTATTAGGGTTAAAATGTCGATTGGGTAATGTAGGTGCCGGCTCACGGAAAGCGCGTACCTTCCAGTGGCTAATGCTAGTTTCATTGAAGAAGATATTTTGGCTTGGCGGCCTATGAAAGCCTTGGATTTTCTGTTGTTTGTTGCTTCGAACGTCTTTTTGAGATTTTTTCTTTTGTGACATAATAATATCCAGTGTTTATTAACCCGGCCTGGCTTTTGACTATAAGTCGCCAGTGTGAGATAATATCCGATGTTTGTTAACCCGGCCTGGCTTTTGACTATAATTCGCCAGTATGAGATAATATCCGGTGTTTATTAACCCGGTCTGGCTTTTGATTATAAGTCACCAGTATGAGATAATATCCGATGTTTATTAACCCAGCCTGGCTTTTGACTATAAGTCGCCAGTGTATGATGAGAAATTATTTGGTGTTTATTAGCCCGGTCTGGCATTGGATGTTAAGTCGCCAATATATATTTGGATTGCACCATTGGAATCATGCGCTTATGAATCTTTGGGTTAGATTATTCAAATCTTTAATAGCCAACATGGCTAGATTTTTATTATTGTTATCAATAACTAATATTACGATTGAGATTTTCAAAGTCGCTTCAGCGCAATGGATATTATTTTATCAATGGATATAATTTATTTTACAATGGAAGGAGTAGTCCCGAGTCGCTGCAGGCTTACGACCCGACACTTGGGGGCTACATTATTCAAGTTGAGATTACATCAAATATGCAAGTCTCATGTCGCTGCAAGCATGCACCGTGACACTTGGGGGCTAATGCAAAGTCATTTTTACTGACCTTATTGAAGACCCGACTCATCACATCATAATGAGCCGGCCCTTGGGGGCTACCAATTGCTCCTATCAAAAATTTAAGGTACTCAAGCTTTAATCCATTATATTGAAATGTTTATTGCTCAGTTGGTAGAGTACAAAGCTCTTAACCTTATGGACGTGGGTTCAAGCCCCATGGTGGGGGTTACATCATATGATATTATTTTCAATGAAGTATATATAAAGTCCCAACTTAGTATTATCTTACTGAGCCAGCCCTTGGGGACTATACACTGCTGCGTGAATCTACATGATCATACATACAAAGTCCCTGTTCATTATTGCATAATGACCCGGCCCTTGGGGGCTACACTGGTTAAAGTTTTTTATGAGCATAAGGCAATTTCAAGTCCCAGGTTGCTGAAAGCATGAGAACCTGGCACTTGGGGACTACACATGCAAACTGAAATACTATCAGCATCCAGTTTAGTTGTAAACGAACTTGGAGGGAGTTTAGGCAGAGGCTTATAAGTCTTTTAAGTCTACAGACCATTCAATCTCATCATAATCAGAAGACTTGGAGGTTGGCAGGGTATATAACTTATATAAGTCGAAGAACATACCTCATATTTTTGGTGCATCTGTTTGACAATCTCAATTTCTGAATCATGGATGGAGTGCACTTGACTGAGATAACCAGATAGCACTTCACTAATACTCAGATGAGCATAGTGGGAGACATCAAATCTTACTTTCTGCCTTTCCATAACTTCCTGTTTGGCAGAGTGTCTCGCCAAAATAGTTGGATTCCCTAGTTCAATAAATCTGGTGCCAGTGATTAAAACATCATCAATGTGAGTCTCTGGCGGATTAGCTAAGCTTAACAGTTCAACAGTTGATGGATCAAGAATGGTTTCGTCAACAGACGGCTTGGGAAAATCCAGTCGAGCGTTGACAGCAGGATCTTCCGGTGCTTCAGAGTGTTCCGGTACAAGGGGTGGCTGCTCCGGTTCATCAATCTTAAGATCCTTGGTCGGCTTTGTCACCTTTGCTCTTTTGGGCTTTGCTTGACCGCTAAAAGGAATTTGGGCGATTCAGTATAATGATGCGCATATAAAGGTTTAGATGAAGGATAATTATGTTTACCCAGGGGCGGTCTTGAAAGCCGGAAATTGAGTTTGGGATGATTCACCAGATGAGGAACAAGAAATCTCCTGCAAGGATGGAATCAAAATTAAGTGACTAATAAAGGTAACTCGTTGGTAAATACAAGGGTTCAAGTTAAAAAAGAACCTCATTTTGGCGTTTTTGAGGGGTATTCCGTAAGACGGAGGGTAAATCATCATCTCCACTGGTCCGGGTCTGGCGGCGGCTCTCATGTTGCTATCGTTTCAAAAGAAAATGAGGATCCAAATAAGCCAAGGGGTGTGAAAACCTTACTTTCCGGGTTACCTGCCAAAGTTTCTGCCTTGGTAAATGTTCTGAGTCAGGGGAAATATTCGTTACCTCATCTTTGACTGCATGGCTGGTCCCCGTGTCATCCTGGCAATAGTCATTGTCAATAAGGTGGTTAAAAAACAGGCCAAGAGAGTCAAGGACTACCTCCAACACAGAGGTTTCATCCAGCTTGAGTAAATCAGAGGCAGTTGGTTTCTTCTTAGACTTTCTGACGGTCTTCCAGAAGTTAGATTTGGCTTGTGGAAAGATAACATGTTGAAGTTCATGCGGTATTTAAACTACTGGAGGAAAAAAGAAGTCAAAAAGATTCACCTCTGGCGCTGGGTTAAGCTTGCAGAAAGGATTCAAACCCACTAAGCTGCAGTCTTTGTATTTGCTATTGACGAGTGTGGTTGCCATTTCAACGATGGCTTCTTCGGTCAGACGCAGGGAGCTATGACGTAGGGGCTCATCAGTTCCTCCGGTGTATGAATACATTAAGCCGGGTCGGCGGCTTAAAGGTATAATCTGCCATGCGACCCAGCAGCGGATCAAGTCAACTCCGGTCAAGCCATTTCCTAGCAAGGCTTGTACTCTTCGGATTGTAGGGACAAGTTTCTTGCGTTCGGCAGGAGTAAGCTTATCAGGGAGTTGGTATTTGGCGTCCAGGCGATTAGCGCGATAACCCGGCATTGGATTTTCATCACATGGCGAGGTATCTTTGCAATAGAACCATGTTTGATTCCAGTCCTTGGGATGGCTGGGCAAGACTACTAGAGGGAAGACGGCATCTCATCTGCATTGAATTGAAATCCCGCCAAGTTCCAAGCTGGGACCATTGGTCTATTCATTATGGCGGTTCAAGTAGAAGTATTCTCTAAATAGTTCAACAGTAGGCTGATACGTCTCCGTCGTATCTACTTTTCCAAACACTTTTGCCCTTGTTGTGGACTCTAACTTGCATGATTTGAATGGAACTAACCCGGACTGACGCTGTTTTTAGCAGAATTACCATGGTGTTATTTATGTGCAGAAACAAACGTTCTCGGAATGACCTGAAACTTCACGGAGCAACTTTTTGGAAAATATAAAAAATACCTGCAAAAGATGAAGGCCAGGGGGGCCACCACCTGTCCTCGAGGGTGGGGGGCGTGCCTGCCCCCCTAGGCGCGCCCCCCTACCTCGTGGGCCCCCTGGAGCTCCTCCGACTCCAACTCCAACTCTACATATTGTGTTTTGGGGGGAAAATTAGAGAGAAGGATTCATCGCGTCTTACGATACGGAGCCGCTGCCAAGCCCTAAAACCTCTCAGGAGGGCTGATCTGGAGTCCGTTCGGGGCTCCGGAGAAGGGAACCCGTCGCCATCGTCATCATCAACCATCCTCCATCACCAATTTCATGATGCTCACCGCCGTGCGTGAGTAATTCCATGGTAGGCTTGCTGGACGGTGATGGGTTGGATGAGATTTATCATGTAATCGAGTTAGTTTTGTTAGGGTTTGATCCCTAGTATCCACCATGTTCTGAGATTGATGTTGGTATGACTTTGCTATGCTTAATGCTTGTCACTAGGGCCCGAGTGCCATGATTTCAGATCTGAACCTATTATGTTTTCATCAATATATGAGAGTTCTTGATCCTATCTTGCAAGTCTATAGTCACCTATTATGTGTTATGATCCGTTAATCCCGAAGTGACAATAATCGGGATACTTACCGGTGATGACCGTAGTTTGAGGAGTTCATGTATTCACTATGTGTTAATGCTTTATACCAGTACTCTATTAAAAGCAGGCCTTAATATCCCTTAGTTTCCGTAAGGACCCCGCTGCCACGGGAGGGTAGGACAAAAGATGCCATGCAAGTTCTTTTCCATAAGCATGTATGACTATATTCGGAATACATGCCTACATTACATTGATGAACTGGAGCTAGTTCTGTGTCACCCAAGGTTATGACTGTTACATGATGAACCACATCCGGCGTAATTCTCCATCACCGATCCATTGCCTACGAGCTTTCCATATATTGTTCTTCGCTTATTTACTTTCCCATTGTTATTACTATCATCACTACAAAATACCAAAAACAGTATCTTTACTACTGTTACCTTTTGCTACCGTTACCACTACTATCATATTACTTTGCTACTAAATACTTTGCTGCAGATATTAAGTTTCTAGGTGTGGTTGAATTGACAACTCAGCTGCTAATACTTGAGAGTATTCTTTGGCTCCGCTTGTGTCGAATCAATAAATTTGGGTTGAATACTTTACCCCTGAAAACTGTTGCGACCCCCTATACTTGTGGGTTATCAAGACTATTTTCTGGCGCCATTGCGGGGAGCATAGCTCTATTCTTTGAGTCACTTAGGATTTATATCTGCTTATCATTATGAAGAACTTGAAAGATCCAAGAACCAAGATTTATCCCTCAACTATGAGGCGGGGTAAGGAACTGCCATCTAGCTCTACACTTGATTCACCTTTTGTTTTGAGTAAGCTTGCGACACCTAAACCTGCTTCTACTATTCGTTCTGATATGTCACATGTTATTGATGATGCTACTTCTGCTATACATGATACTTATGATGAAACTACTTCTATGCTTGATACTACTGTGCCACTTGGTGAATTTCTTGATGAACAACTTGCTAGGGATAGAGAGATTGAAAATATTGAATCTGATAATACTGATGAAATTGATGATGAAGACATGCCTGTTATTCCTGAGGGTTATGTTTTTGATAAAGAAGCTTCTTTAGCTATTTTAGCTTGCAAAGATAGATACAAACTCAAGAGGTTATTAGCTAAATGGAACAAGCAATCTCTAAATGCTAGAATGAAACCTGACTCTGCTTTTGCTACTTCACCTATCTGTGTTACCAATAAGGATTATGAATTCTCTGTTGATCCTGATATAATTACTTTGGTTGAATCTGATCCTTTTCATGGCTATGAATCTGAAACTGTTGTGGCACATCTTACTAAATTAAATGATATAGCCACCCTGTTCACTACTGATGAGAGAACTCGTTACTTTTATATCCTTAAAATATTTCCGCTCTCATTAAAGGGTGATGCTAAGATATGGTTTAATTCTCTTGGTCCTGGTTGTGTGCGTAGTCCCCAGGATATGATTTATTACTTCTCTGCTAAATTTTTTCCTGCTCATAAGAAACAAGCTGCTTTAAGGGATATATATATAATTTTGTGCAAATTGAAGAAGAGAGTCTCCCAAAAGCTTGGGGGAGGCTTCTCCAATTACTTAATGCTTTGCCTGATCATCCTATTAAGAAAAATGAAATACTTGATATCTTTTATAATGGACTAACCGATGCTTCTAGAGATTACTTGGATAGTTGTGCTGGTTCTGTTTTCAGGGAAAGGACACCGGATGAAGCTAAAATTCTATTGAATAATATGTTGACAAATGAAAATAATTGGACACCTCCGGAGCCAATTCCTGAGCCTATTCCTAAACAACTCCGAAGAAGAGGGGTATTCTATTTCTCAGTCCTGAAGATATGCAAGAGGCAAAGAAATCTATGAAAGA
Source organism: Triticum aestivum (assembly GCF_018294505.1). Taxonomy (NCBI): domain Eukaryota; kingdom Viridiplantae; phylum Streptophyta; class Magnoliopsida; order Poales; family Poaceae; genus Triticum; species Triticum aestivum. The sequence goes on from NC_057809.1 coordinate 336,316,745, forward strand.
AAAAGGTATTAAAGCTGAAGATGTGAAGAATTTACCTCCTATTGAAGAAATACATGGTCTTAATCTACCACCTGTTGAAGAAACATATGATCTTAATCTTTTACATATTGAAGAAACTCATGGTCTTGATAACCCGACACAGGTAGTAAAGGCAAATTCTCTCTATGGATATGATAAAGTTGAAATCCCATTTACTAAGTTTGCTAGCCCATGCTTAGATGAGTTTGATAAATTTATGGCTAAGCAAGAAGATTTTAATGCTTATTTTGGTAGACAATTGAAATACAATTCAAATATGCTTGAACACGTAGGTGATTATATGGCTAATGTCAAAGGTGAACTTAAACTTATTAGTAAACATGCTTCTATGGTTACCACTCAAGTAGAACAAGTACTTAAAGCTCAAAATGATTTGCTCAATGAATTAAATAGTAAGAATAATGATAATGCTGTTAGAGTTATGACTAGAGGTGGCAAAATGACTCAGGAACCTTTGTATCCTGAAGGCCACCCTAAGAGAATTGAGCAAGATTCTCAGAGAAATAATATAGATGCACCTAGTCCTTCTAAAAGGAAGAAAAAGAAAAATGATAGGACTTTGCATGCTTCTAGTAAACCTTTGTATCTTGTTAGTGTTATGCCTCTCTCTTTATATCGTAGACTTTGATTTGAATAAGTTGACACCTACTGAAATATCTTTGCAAATGGCTGATAAATCAACTGCTATACCTGTCGGTATTTGTGAGGATGTGCCTGTTGTAGTTGCAAACGTTACTATTTTAATGGACTTTGTTATTCTTGATATTCCCGAGGACGATAGTATGTCTATTATTCTTGGAAGACCCTTTTTGAATACTGCGGGGGCTGTTATTGATTGCACTAAAGGCAATGTCACTTTTCACGTTAATGGTAATGAGCATACGGTACACTTCCCGAGGAAACAACCTCAAGTTCATAGTATCAACTCTATTGGAAAAATTCCATCGATTATATTTGGAGGTTTTGAATTTCCTCTTCCTACTGTCAAGAAGAAATACGATATTCTTATTATTGGGGATGTGCATATCCTTGTTGAGGTAACATAGTGTTATTCGAAATTTCTCTGGTTCCATGTTATTCGGAATGAGTTCGTTAACAAGACTTGATCAACCTTGTTAGTGGATTCCTTTTGATGAGCATGAGATGGATGAAACTAGAAGGCACAACCTTTTATACCCTCCTTTTACTTTTTGTTATTTATATTAAATAAAATAAAAATAGTATTTTTCTATCTGTTATCTGATTATCCGTGCAATATAAAAATACCCCGAAAATAAAAATTCTCCAAATGCCCTGAAATTTAAATATGATTTTTTCTGGAATATTTGAGAATATTTGGCACTGAGAACACAGCAGGGGGGTCTACCACCTGCCCACGAGGGTGGAGGGCGCGCCCTACCCCCTGGGCGCGCCCCCTGCCTCGTGGGCCCATGGTGGCCCTCCTCCAATTATCCTTTCACTCACACACTCCTTCTTCCTCCCCCAAACACGAATAACCAGCTCAAACCCGAGTCCAAGCTCGTTTTGTTGCCATTTTTGATCTCCTTACTCAAAGCACCTCTCACAAAACTGCTTGGGGAGATTGTTCCTTGGTATGTGACTCCTCCATTGGTCCAATTAGTTTTTGTTCTAGTGATTTATTCATTGCAAATTTGTGCTGCCTAGGTGACCATGTTCTTGAGCTTGCATGTCAAATTTATATGGTCAAAAGTAGTTTTGATGCATGATATAGGCCCTAGACACTTGTAGGAGTAGTTTCTATCAATATTATTGAGTTTGGTTTACTTTTATTTTGAAGTTACTAATTTTTTTTAGAATTTTTCAGAGAAAGAAAAATGCTTAGGAAAATGTTCCAAGGTGGTTCCTCAAGGAAGCAAGGACCCAGGCTTGCAATGCGTGATGTTGATGAAGAGCCACCAAGAGACGCTCCAGGGCGTCCTTGTGAGTGGCCTTCTGAAATTTTATGGATCGAGCAGGAATTAAGGAAGAATTCAACGCATATTTGCGTAACGCCGATCTTGTGAGCTTCGAGGAAGAGAAGTGCAGCCGGTATCACAATCTCACTAGTACCTTTGTGAGGAGGTTTGAATTTTCATCTTCACGTAATTCTCCAACTATTATGTTTGATCTTTATGAAAATTTTTATACTATGGACTTAGAGGATTCTACCACTGCTTGCAAACTTCCACAATGGGGTAGTATAAGGGATCCTCGCAAATCTGAATTTAGAGATTTTCTTGCTAGCATAATTGTGGGAGAATCTAGAGATATAACACAAGCTACCATAGGGCGCATTCACTTTCCTGCTATACATTATGTTGATCTCTTCATAGGTAGATGCATTAATGGTAAAGATGAGGCATGTCACATGTGTGTCTCTGACCTCAGTATTCTTAGGAGTGCTGTGTTAGGAGACAAATCTTATAATTTCGGAGCCATTGTTACACGTAGGTTGCATCTTAATAGATTTAATGGAGATTTCTTTGGAGGAATTTATGCGACCCGCATAATTTTCTTGGTGTAGCCATACACGAAGATGATATTGAATTACCACCAGCTTACCTAGACTTTAATGCTATGGTTCACCACCAGTTTGTCGAGAGGAATGAATCACCTCTCCAGTATTGACTAATCTTTGACAGACGCTGTGCTGTCCATATTACTCTCACTGCTCCTTCCTTCTTTAATCATCAAGCAAAAGGAAGATATGTTATTACCAGAGAGGAGGCAGATGAGTACGAGAGGAGAGTGGAGGCCGCTTGTCGCCACGCTGCAGCTCAGGAGGCAATAGCCGCTGCATCACAGTACGACCCCAACTATTATTATGGATATCCGCTAGGCCAGCCATGGCCATAGACCAACTTAGGCCAAAAGCCTAAGCTTGGGGGAGTATGTATTTCTCACCGACATTACATTTATGTTCACACACTTATTGCTAGATGTCGTTGCTCATACTGTTTCATTGTATCATCCATGCTAGTTTAATTTCCTTTTTATGCTTTCTTCTTGTGTGTTTGATAAACCTTAAGAAAAACCAAAAAAAAATTAGTTGTAGTTTTTAGTTAGTTTACTTTCCATGCGCGTATTAGTAATTAAAAAGAAAACCCAAAAAGATTCCATGTTCTTCTTTTACTTGTTGGGAGCTCTCCCGTGTAAATAGTTTTATTCCTTTTCTTTTGTTTGGGGGTCGATAGGAGAAGACCATAATTAAATTGTTGAAGTGGATCTTGTATGCATACTTGTTGATCTGACAAAAGAGCCCATATTGCCTTGTCTTCTCTTGTTTATTGAATGCTTGCAGATTCCAGCTTAGTCCAATGCATGTGCACTATTATTATTATTCACATCGTTCGGTCGTGCAAGTGAAAGGCAATTATGACGATATATGATGGACTGACTGAGATAAGAAAGGCTGGTATGAACTCGACCTCTTTTGTTTTTGTAAATATGATTAGTTCATTGTTCCTAATTCAGCCTATTATGAATAAACATGTTTGCAATGACAACTAGAGATCATAGTTTCTTGTGACATGCTTGATTAGCTATGAGTTATAATGGTTTACCTTGCGTGCCAACATGCTATTAAAATGGTTATGATGTGGTATGATAGGGTGGTATCCTCCTCTGAATGATTTAAGTGACTTGACTTGGCGCATGTTCACGCATGTAGTAGAAACAAAATCAACATAGCCTTCATGATATTTATGTTCATGGTGGATTATATCCTACTCATGCTTGCATTCGGTGTTGATTAATTTTAATGCATGTTCACGACTGTTGTCGCTCTCTAGCTGGTCGCTTCCCAGTCTTTTGCTAGCCTTCACCTGTACTAAGCGGGAATACTGCTTGTGCATCCAATCCCTTAAACCCCAAAGTTATTCCACATGAGTCCACTATACCTACCTATATACGGTATCTACCTGCCGTTCCAAGTAAATTTTTATGTGCCAAACTCTAAACCTTCAAATAAATATCCTGTTTTGTATGCTCGAATAGCTCATGTATCAACTAGGGATGTCCGTATATTCCATGTTAGGCGGGTTATTCTCAAGTGGAGTGGACTCCGCTCCTCACTCAGGAGAAAGTGGCTGGTCACCGGGATGCCCAGTCCCATGCTTTATGCAAACTAAATCAAAATAATTGCAAACAAAACTCCCCCTGGGACTCTTGTTAGTTGGAGGCACTCGTTATTTCGAGGAAGCCATGGATTGATGCTTATTGGTGGAAGGGGGAGTATAAACTTTACCATTATGTTTGGGAACCGCCTATAATGTGTGTATCATGGAAGATATTGCCATCTCTTGGTTGTTATGTTGACAATGAAAGTATACTGCTCAAAATATTATTCATCTCTATTTCAAAACCGAGCTCTGGCACCTCTACAAATCCCTGCTTCCCTCTGTGAAGGGCCTATCTATTTACTTTTATGCTGAGTCATCATCCTCTTATTAAAAAGCACCAGTTGGAGAGCACCGATGTCATTTGCATTCATTACTGTTAGTTTACATTGAGTATGACTTGGCTGGATCTCTTTTACCATGAATTACAATGTCTAGTCAGTCCTTGGTCTTTAAAGGTGCTCTACATTTATGTTTTGCGGTCTCAGAAAGGGCTAGCGAGATACCATCTTGTTATATCATATTATGATTGTTTTGAGAAAGTGTTGTCATCCGAGATTTATTATTATTGCTCGCTAGTTGATTATGCTATTGATATGAGTAAACTTGAGACCTAAGCGTTATTGCGAATGTGGTTAGTTATAATCTTTGTTGAAAACTTGAATGTTGGCTTTACATATTTACAACAACAAGAGCAAACAGAGTTTGTAAAAGTTTTTCTTTATCACTTTCAGTTTGTCAACTGAATTGCTTGAGGACAAGCAAAGGTTTAAGCTTGGGGGAGTTGATACGTCTCCATGGTATCTACTTTTCCAAACACTTTTGCCCTTGTTTTGTACTCTAACTTGCATGATCTGAATGGAACTAACCCGGACTGACGCTGTTTTCAGCAGAATTGCCATGGTTTTATTTATGTGCAGAAACAAACATTCTCAGAATGACCTGAAACTTCACGGAGCAATTTTTTTGGAAAATATAAAAAATACCTGCAAAAGATGAAGGCCAGGGGGCCCACCACCTTTCCACGAGGGTGGGGTGCGCGCCTGCCCCCTAGGGCGCGCCCCCTACCTTGTGGGCCCCCTGGAGCTCCTCCGACTCCAACTCCAACTCTATATATTGTGTTTCGGGAAGAAAAAATCAGAGAGAAGGACTCATCGCGTTTTACGATACAGAGCCGCAGCCAAGCCCTAAAACCTCTCGAGAGGGCTGATCTGGAGTCCGTTCGGGGCTCCGGGGAAGGGAATTTGTCGCCATCGTCATCATCAACCATCCTCCATCACCAATTTCATGATGCTCACCGCAGTGCGTGAGTAATTCCATCTTAGGCTTACTGGACGGTGATGGGTTGGATGAGATTTATCATGTAATCGAGTTAGTTTTGTTAGGGTTTCATCCCTAGTATCCACTATGTTCTGAGATTGATGTTGCTATGACTTTGCTATGCTTAATGCTTGTCACTAGGGCCCGAGTGCCATGATTTCAGATCTGAACCTATTATGTTTTCATCAATATATGAGAGTTCTTCATCCTATCTTGCAAGTCTATAGTCACCTATTATGTGTTATGATCCGTTAACCCCGAAGTGACAATAATCAGGATACTTACCGGTGATGACCGTAGTTTGAGGAGTTCATGTATTCACTATGTGTTAATGCTTTGTTCTGGTACTCTATTAAAAGGAGGCCGTAATATCCCTTAGTTTCCTTAAGGACCTCGCTGCCACGGGAGGGTAGGACAAAATATGTCATGCAAGTTCTTTTCCATAAGCACGTATGACTATATTCGGAATACATGCCTACATTACATTGATGAACCGGAGCTAGTTCTGTGTCTCCCTAGGTTATGACTGTTACATGATGAACCACATCCGGCATAATTCTCCATCACCGATCCATTGCCTACGAGCTTTACATATATTGTTCTTCGCTTATTTACTTTCCCGTTGTTATTACTCTCATCACTACAAAATACCAAAAACATTACCTTTACTACTGTTACCTTTTGCTACCGTTACCACTACTATCATATTACTTTGCTACTAAATACTTTGTTGCAGATATTAAGTTTCCAGGTGTGGTTGAATTGACAACTCACCTGCTAATACTTGAGAGTATTCTTTGGCTCCCCTTGTGTCCAATCAATAAATTTGGGTTGAATACTTTACCCTCGAAAACTGTTGCGATCCCCTATACTTGTGGGTTATCATAGGCTAAAGGTAAACTTGACAGAAAACTTGGAAGTTACAAATATTTGATACAGAATTGGGTCCGATATCTTCCGGATGAAGTTTGAAGAAGTGCACAACATCTCTAAAGAATTTTGAGCCGGGGGGCGAGAAGCCCCGGTTCATATGATTAGTGAAGACGATAATTTCACCGTCCTTCGGCTGAGGTCTCTCTTTAGCCAGGTTAGGAGCACGATAATGCATGACACTTTTTATGGTAAGTACCCCACAGTGACAAAATCCTTCAAAGTACTCTCGGTGACTGTGGAAGGAACCCAGTTGCAAGTTGTCATCGTCTTCGGCGGCATGGTGAAAGGACAATCTAAAAGGAAATAATTGGCTGGCTCAAATTAGTTGATGGGGTTGCAAGTTAATGACTACAATACATCTCTCCTACTATTAAACAAGAGAACATATTCAACGCTAAACGCACCCAGCCTAATCTACACACAACAACCTAAATTAATTAGAACCATCCAATCAGACTCATCCATTTAAATCTAACCGTCAAGATAACAATAACCCTCACGAAAAGTGCATTTAGCAGTTTCAGTTGGCGGACGAAAACTCTGCCTGCGAATGAAAAGTCCCCTGATTCGCAACTTCCCTGTCCGCTCACGCAAATCATGCGCCCCCGAATTATGGGAACTTCCTTCACGATCGCATCTTAATGCATCAGCTCCCGCGATCGTCAACGAAAACCAGGGGGAAAAAGTCTCTCCAACTCGCGATCTCCGCATTGCCAGCGGCTCGGTGGAGAATCCTAGCCACCGCTCTTTCCTTCCCCTACCTCCTCCCCGTCTCAGTGCCACCGCGGCGGGGCACCTGGCTCCTGCCGGCTTGGCACAGGCGCGCTGCGAGCACTGGCTTCCTCGGGCGACATGGAGGCACGGGCTGCGCTGCGCATGCCTGGAGTTTCCCCGGTGGTGAGATAGTGCGCATGCGCGTCGCCGGCATGAGTTGCTGCCTGGCTTAGCGGTGACAGGGGCAGGTGGCCGGAGGGCCCTGCGGAGGTGCTGGCGCGTTGGATGTATTGGAAGAATTATTCGATCGATGGGCTGGGATGCGGCTTCCTCAAAGTGCAGGCAACCGAAGGCCAAGGCGAGGGGGTAGGTGGGTGCTCGCCATCTCCCTCCCCGCGCAGTAGACGCTGCTTGCGTGCCGCTCGAGTCCTTTAGTTGCTCAGCGAGAAAGTGAGGAGTTGATCCTCCACGGTGCTGATGCGAAAGGCACTGACGCCGTGTTCGCTGGGCTTGGTTCCGCCCTCATCGATTTGTAAGTTGTTTTCCTCCAGTTCAGTTTGTTGTGATGCTCTGCAGTTATTCGACGGATTGCTTTTGACAATGGAGGCTGGCATTTGTGTTGCATGGATGGGAAGGGAGAGAAGGAAAATGAGAGGCGGTTTCTGTGGGAGGCACTTCTTGTGGACACCATCCCCTTCTCCCAGGTATTTTCTTGGAATTTGATAAATTTTGGTTGCTCTTGGGAGTTTTTATTCCAATCAGGTCCGAATATCTGCTGGAACCGAAGGTGATCCAGTTAACATGTCGCGGATTCAGGGTGATGTGTGAGATTTCCAATAGAAGAGTAGTTTCAGAGATGAATTTTCTTGGTGCCTCTAGCTATTGTGTGAATATCCTTGTCATGCCCATCTCGATACATGCCGTAATGCAGGAGACTAATGTACTCAAGTAGCGCACATTGACTGGTTATGGACTATATGTATGTTAGTCCGTTCCTAAATAAATGGCATTTTACAAGTGTGCGGTCTAAGTTTAGCTCATATTGTACAAAAGGATATTCAGATTGTTCTCTTGAGAAAATATAGTCTCAAGAGCAAAGTCAGAAGCAGCCAATTATGAAAAGTGAGAATTATTAGACTTCTGATTACCATCCAAATTCTTTTTATAGAATTGTAACTTTAAGTTGTATCCACCAAGGTATTCGGAGAACCCATGCATGCAAACGAATTAGCTGATTGTGCTTCTAGCTATGTTCATCTTGTACACTCTACTGGTGGCTCAGGTAAGGCAGGCAAAGTGTCCCAAGAAGGTTGTTGCCCTCAACATGTTACATGATAGTTTGATACAATTTAAACTCCTGTCTCAGGCTTTTTGGCTATGGATTTATTCTTGGAGACTATGACAGGGATGGGCCACAGCTCTACATGATCAAACCTTCAGGCCTCTCCTATGTGAGTTCTCAATATAACAGTACTCGTAGTTCTTTCATTTTCCTGTTATTTGTTAGGACTAAACAAGGGATAAGTTCGCTAGATAACGAATATTTATATTTTGTGGCAGTTAATTTTACAGTGACCAGACAACTTTGTTTACATGTCATGGATTAAGATGTGCAGTGTTGTTTTAACTGCAGTAGATCCATTTGGAATTTATGACTTACTGATTGAATTTTGAAAGAAATATTTTGGTGCCGTTCTGGGTAAAGGAAGTCAAGCTGGAAAAAAACGTAAGCCAATCAAATTTGCATTAGTTTTATCATTTAATTACTTCTGCAGTGCCCAAATAGAACTCCCAAAGCACGGCGCATTCATTTCTGCAGTGCCCAAGCGGAGTATTCATGTTCCTAATGTTGTTCATGAAATGATCATCCACATTTAGAGTTTTTGCTGGTGGTTGCTTAGCAATTCCATACTCAAGGGGCAAAAAACGATAATTCATATGTTAGATTTGCCACTATCAGAACACAGATTATGTGGTGTTTTGTTGTTCCTTGCCACAGTTTGCTTCATATATGAGTTAGACAAGTTTGACTCTGATAAGCTTCATTTGTTCTTTACCAAATTTTGGCACGCCACATTTTCTTGAATCTGCACCCACACGGCATGACGGCGGATACATTTTTTGAGAAATCTTGCCACACTTGTGATGAGCAGTTTGCTTACCACAAAAGCGGTTGTGTCTTGCCACACACCTGGCACAAAATTTACTAAAACAAATAAAATATGCATAAAACTAACCAAACAAGCCTTCTACTCCCTCAGTAATAAAATGTAAGACGTTTTTTAAGCCCTATACAAAAGGAGTATTATTTAAGCAACCTTGTTTTACAGGCCAGCCACTTGGTAACAAAAATTTGTGTTGTCTAGGCAAGCTCAGCTCCGGAACACTACATTGAGAAAGAAATGGATCCACATGCAATAATTCTTGTGAGGCGTACCATGTCACTTAGGGATGCAAGCGGGGTGGGATGGTGGATAATAGCATAGTACAAATGTAGCGTTAAATTTCTAGAATCGATGAGCTGATTGATAGATTCGCAGGACGAAGTGAGATGCCACTTGCACCTCTTTGTCAGTGAAGACCTCGTGTTGAACATTATCACTAAAGGCACAATTATCACTGTAAAGAAACACTATCTTGTGGAGAATATGACAATCATATGCTAATACAATTGTATTGAAATGTGTCTTCCTAATGGATGGTGGATACAATTCAAGACCAAATAGTGCAATACTTTTGCGTACTTATCATTACTTACCCATGGTAATGCCTTAATATATGTGATGGTAGGGAGACAAGGAGCAATTTTTACTATACTGACTCGAGTACATCAAGAATGAAGATGCACAAAAGATTTATGTACGAGAAGTTTTAAACATAATAGTAGTCACAGCATGCGTTGCACGTGCATGCTTACTAGTGTTTATAATGGCAGCTTAAGCGAGGGCTAATGATATATGAAGTAAAGATAAGCCGGCAGAGTAAGCCGCATTGGCTAAGATATTCGAGAATTCATGAAAGCAAAATTGGCTAAGTATGGGGACAAACAGATTCCGCAGATTGAGGTTACAAATTTGGATCCACCGTTGTTCAGAAAAAAGGGAATAAATTCATCTACAAAAGGTGATAGTGGAAAAACAGAAGAGCCCTAGAGGAGATCTGTCGCGGTGGGGATATAATCTGGTATTAAAACAAGTGCTAAAACTACTACCGCGCAAGATTCCCATGGTTTTTGGATCTAATATATGGATCTAAACAAAGAAAAAGAAGGATGGCGACGAACGCGGATGAACATCGACGAGCACCGCCTAATGGCAGATTTGTGACGAAGAAAGGAAGGCTTACTGGTGATGTTAGAACATCGGAGTGGCACCGCAGTTCTCTGGTCCACTCAGGGCGATGCAGCGGCCTGAGTCAAGGATGAGGACAGAGGTCGACGGTGTCAAGGTTCGTGCGGGATGATGTGTTGTGAGGAGGAAGAAAGGAGAAGGAGAAGAATGCGAGATGACCTCATGGTCCTATTTATAAGGAGGCAAGAAAACAGCCAGGTGCGAAAGACGAGGAGGCAGAATGACGGTTATCCAGCTAATGGGACGCCTCAATTTTCGAGAAGACATTAAGATAAAGATCCGTTAAAGATGACGTTGTGGAGGGTTCCCGAAATTCTTGGAGATGACATCATGGCGGGTTACAACGTTTTTGCAGCGGATATGGAAGGATTTTTCTAAGTCTTGGAGATTGACATGAACAAATTCAAATCAACTTGGGGCCTAATGTTGGGGATATAACTATTAGGTATGACCCGCCTAGGAGGGGCCGGGTCATCCCTATGACGACTTATCACAATGACGCCCAAGGCCATATGGTGGTTCATAGGTAGGCTTAGTAGAGGGCCCAAACCTGAAGGCGGCTTAAGGCCCATATATATAAACCTCCATGTATGTAAAGCTTGTATTGTAAGGTATGTAAGAAATGTCACCGAGACGGATACATCATATAAGCCAGCCAGGACTCTAAGGGCCGCAGGGCGTCAACCCGTGTATATAAGGGGACGACCCAGCGGCGGTTTAGGACAAGAAACAAGAGATCGAGAGCCAGGTCAAGTGTATTCGCTCCCTGCTCATTGAAACCCTAGCAATACCAACTACAAACTAGACTAGGCTTTTACCTTCATCGTAAGGGGCCAAACCAGTATAAACTCCTCATGTCCTTTGTCCTGATTAACCCCTTTAAGCTAACCTCAATGCGATGGCTCCACGACTAAGTCCTCACACTAGGACATCTGCGGTGACAATTCCACGACAGAAACCTTCTAGGATGCCGTTCACACTAGGACACAATGTACAGCCCCAGAATCTATTTGTGGAAGCAGTGCGCCATCCATGTTACCAGATGGTAGCAGTTCAGAAGCAACACCGCCAGAGAGCAGTCTGAGCACATATATTCTAGTTCTTGAGGCTCTACTAGAGGCAGAAAGAGATGGTGTGGCTGCCATGAATGAGATAATCTTGATCTTGAGGCTGGAAATTATGCAATTAGCTGCACGCATTATGCAAGCAACCCAGGAATTGGAGGAAGTAAGAATGTTGCATTTGAAGACGGAGGGAGTCCTGCTATTTCTGCTATCTGAAGCCCAGGGTAATCCCTTGCATGTTGTGTCATGTCTCTGAATGGATTATGTTGTAAGACCCCCTATGTTGGCCATGTGTTGTAATGATCCGAATTTTTTTGGCGAGGTAATCCTTAGTACTTGTATGATTGACATAAGGTGAACTGTTTTTCGTGTGAGCATATTGTATTGGATGAAATAACTGTTTGACTCAAAGTTTATCCAACCTACTGAATTCAAAGATCACATCATTTCTAAATAATAATCATATATAAAGGTGGAATAAATTTTTGTTGTGGTTTTGAAGAAATAAATAACAAAACATAGAATTATCTGTGGATATTCATAATCGAATACAAATTGGAATAGAATTTAGTTTCCAGGGCCCAGGGCAAACATGAATGCTAATTCCCCAAGTTTGGAACGAAGTGGCTAAACACCCACTATCATTTGTGGGCTGCCCGAAGCAAGTGTTTGTGAGATGGAAATTACTGTCTACCCCTGACACTTGACATCCTTATCGACCAGATTTACACTGATGTCGATAGGGGTAGACTAGTAACTTCAATCAGACGTCGCACGACCGCCTATAAGCCTATTCAGACATGATGGGCGCCAAAGGTGGGCGGAAAAACACATTTGATTCAAGCTCGTTCGATAGACATGTGTATCTCCCTCTATTTCCCCATTCATACACGGTGAGCGGCAAAACAAACTCTCCTCATCTGAAATCAATGTAGGCAAACATTTTAAATAGGGGCGGATGTGTAACTTCCCTCAGACGTGACACAACCGCCCTACCTGTCAGCCCCGTTCATACACCGTGGGTGCCAACCGTGGGTGGCAAAACACCCTCTCCTCGCCCGAAATCACTACCGGCAAATATTTGGGAAATGCGAGATTACCGTCCTATCCCCAACCAACGTGATGTCCAAAATTTTAAACGGGGGATAAGTTCGTAACTTTCCCTCATTTCAGACAAGTGCTTCCCAAAGTTTGAGATCCCTCCTCCCCCTCCATTTCCCCATTCATACACCATCGGTGCCACGACAACCTCCCCACTACGGCCAGCCTCCTCCGTCTGCCACCCCATCCTCCACCTTGCCGGAGCCGCTACCCCCACCCCATCATCCACTGCAAGAGATGGACGTCTCTCATCCACGGCGCCGAACTAGGATCCTTTCATCCGTCCTCTCGCTTCATCGGCACCATCGTCCACCTTGTCATTGTCGCTCCTACGACCGCCTCGTCCACAACAACATGATTTATCCCCCGACCCAATCGTCTGCCGTCTAAAGCTTCTTCCCCGCCGCTGACAGCCATCGCACCCTCAACATATCAGCAGGGGCCTACACGGCGTCGCAAGAGAGGTGGTACTTGTCTATATGTGCTTAAGTTTTGATTTCACCTGAAAAATAGATCGTAAATTGTTTACTGTACTTTTCTTGTCCGTACCAAATCATAGTGGCTAGTTGAAAGCAAACATTGGTTGCGAAGTAGCCTTGTCTGGTTTGCACCTTCAGATCCGCCATGGCACGGTTACTATACTCGTAAAGCTTATGGTTTCCCCCCTTTATATTCACTACCATCATCATAGGTGCTTCGTGTCATGCTAGCACTGCTCCTCAAGACCTCAACCCATCAAGCGAAACAACATGCCACTCATAATTCCAAAGCTTAGGTGTTGAAATATGAATCTGATATGATGCTCATATCACTAAAACAGAGAACGTTTAATTGATCACCTAATGTTCCTATATTCATTTCGAAAATCATGTGCGCCACCCACCGGTCCAGCTAGTTCCACTTTCCTGATTTTATTCTTGATGCTTAGGGTTTTCCCCTTTTATCTACTCTACTATGATCTGCGTAGGTGATTTCTGTCGTACTAGCATTACTCCACCCTTCAATCTAAACAACACAACACTCAAAATTCCAAAGCTTAGTTGTTCAAATATGATTGTGATATGATACTGATATTAGTTAATAGACACAGTTAGTTGATTAGCTAAAGGTCCCACTTGAGTTTCCAAATGCATGTCATGACATATAGAGAGACGGCAGAATTGCATTTCTTTGTCACTTGTTGACTGTACTTTCTTGTCCATACCAAATCGTAGTTGTTATTTCAAACCAAACATCAGTTGCTAACTACCCTTTGCACGGTTTGCAGCTTCAGATCTGCCATCCCACTGCCATGGTCAACACTGTACTCATCATGCTTACAGTTTCCCAATTTTATAATGACCACGATCATCCTATGTGGTTCGTGTCGTAATAGCACTGCTCCACCCATCGAGCTAAATAGGCTTAGTTGTACAAATTCAAATCTAATATTATGTTGATATTAGTAAAACAGAGACATGTTTAATTGGTCAGCTAAATGTTCCTACTTCAGTTTCGAAATGCATGTGAGCCACATATGGAGAGACCGGAAGGAATAATATTTCTCTATGCGCTCTGGTTCATCATGGGTGGGCCACAGACATTGTATAGAAAGACTTGTAATATCTCCAATCTGCTTGCTCTTCTGCTCTTCTTTAAGATGATCCTCTTCTCTTCTTTAATAAGTATGTTCCTTGTTGGGAAGAGTAGCAGAGACATTTATAGTCGACTGGTCAGGTCGAGTTGTTCTCCCTTAGTATATTTTCAATCTATCAGGTCAGGTCGACTTGTTCATCTTTACTATATGTTGAAGCTGTCATCTGCGAAGTATCATCACTTCTGGAGCTCTCATATTTTGAGTAGTAGGCCACATTATATTAATGCCCACACCAAATTACATCATGCATGGCATCTCTCAAAAGAATTGTAGAGATAGCACAAAGGGGTTTACAGGGAGGAAGTATTGAGAATCACTTCTGCATTACAAAGATAATCTCACTTATTTTTATATTTTCATGCATGTCAGGTATTGAACATTATCAAAATGAATATGAGAATGCGCGCACGAGAGGAATATTGTGGAACAATCCACTGGCTAACAAACTTGGCATGGTGGAGGATGGCCTATCTTATTCACCCATCAAGGTGCTTGCTCTAACTTGGCAAGGTTGTATTGGTGTATGAGTTTAAGAATCATATATGAGTATATGCCATACCTATCCATTTTCTGTACCTATTCCATGTGTCGTCATACTATGTTTTTCCAGTCAAATGTTGTTCTTTCGTAATAGATGTCCAAAAGGAAGAGGGTGAGTGCAGATCCTCAAGGAGTACAAACTAGGTATTTGGAAAAGGTAGTGACGTCTGTTAAATCAGATAGATCAGTAGCCACAGAAAACACAAGACCAATTGTACCACACTTTACCCCTACTCCACTGGCCAAACCCCTATTAGAACTGCTGAGAGCCCAACGTCAAGTACTGTCTATGATATCAATTCAAAATTTGAATTCCTAAATTTCTGCATGTGCCTTACCTTCTCTCTTGTATGAAAACTAATTTTAGATGAATGTCCTTGCTCAAAGGATCATAGGATCTCACAACAATACTGGGCTCTGCATTGCTATTGTTAGTATCTCTTGCCCTTTGTCAGCATACTTACACTCATTGTTGTTTGATTATGTAGCATCACTATAAATGTTTGCTTCTTTATCCTCCCTTTGCTTGAAATTATCACATCTATATTTACTCTTAGATAAATCTAGAATTAACACAATGGTTATGAAGTTTTGGTTTGCTCATGTAAGTACATGTTGTCATGTACTCCCTCTGTATCAAATTAATTGTTGATGAATTGGATGTATTTAGAACTTAATAGTGCTAGATACATCCATTTGAGTGACAAGTAACAACGGGCGGTGGTGGTATTACTGTACTTGCATCGCGAGATAGTTGATTGTCTAGCATTACTCTGCATCTTATCTGCCCTGCCCTCCACTTTCTCCAAATTATCATATCTACATTTACTCTTACCAAGATGTTGAATAAAGCCAATGCCACTGCACATGTTGATGTCTGCATTCCTCTTGTCAGTACATTTTGCCTTGTAACGCTGTACTTAATTAATTGCTATTTGATTATGTATCATCAGTCTGCACCTGAGCTTCATTATCCTCTGTTTCTTCCAATATTATTTGATCTATATTTACTCTTTGCAAAATGTAGAATAACGGCAACACTTATAAACAATTTTCTTTGGGGAATTTATTGAATTATCCTTCCATCAACATGGAGAAGGGCTTTGTCCAGCCCGTGTTATCATGTAATGTATGTTCATCCTTATCAAGCCTTCATACTTTGTTCTAGTATAGATTTGGATAGGCATCATTTCCTCCATTGATGTTTACTTTGATGTTTACATCTGATTGGATGTTTGCAACAACTACTAGTTTTAAATTGTAGTTGTAAAAACATGTTCCTTATGGAGAACAGATCCATTTATTTGCTTATATAATTGTGAAATCTGTTACATGTCTCCTTGTTTCTCATTCAGAGTCGTATCTCTTATGCCAGGAAGAACTTTAGGAAAGATAGTGAGCCAAACCATCTTGAGGTCAGCGAGATGACCCCAAGGTCCTGTCTTGATGAAGACAATGAGTTGAAGCTACTCAACAGCAGGTGTGAGACAACCTATGTGAAGTCGCTGCCTCAATCAGTTCGACTTCTTCAGTCTCAACTTAAAGCAGGAAGGCTTGCTTCAGCTCAGCTCTGACTTGAAGTCAAAGATGCAATGAAGATGTCAGAGGACTATCGTGCGCACTATGGTGCCATACAGCTAGGGATGGAGCATCTATCGTTGACACAACTGAGGTCTCATCAGCTTGTTCGGCTGCTTGCGGGGCCTGTCCTGGCCAAGCCTAGTGCTTTTTGAAGTGCTCTCAGTTTTATATATTCTTTTGTCAGCGCATTTATATGCACTGGTGGCGATCTTTGATGCCCAGTGTATGTAATCCGCGGTCACATTGCACTTTATTATCACCTGTAGCGAACTTTGATTCCCAGTTGATGTAATATGCCGTAATTTCTTTATTGTATAGTCTAGGTTTATTCTTTGGTCGGTATGCTGTAATTTAGGCCGGAAGGTTCAGTGGATCTCAGTTTTATTGGTCTTCAGGCCGGCCCATTACTCATATGGGCCAAAATGTGGCCAGCTGGGCCAGATAATACCATGGGCTTCTAACAGGCTAAAACCTAGATTAGGCTAGCATTGAGCCAAAAATTCACGGGCCAATACAGGTCGAAACTGCCTAAGGCCCACGTTGGGCCCAAATAGGATGAGCAGTTAATAGGACAAAATATATCTCGGGCCTGTTTGGCCCAATAAATTATGGGCTTTAAGAAGACCGGTATCCATGCGGGCCATAGGCCCAAAAGTGTCACGGGCCATTATCAGATGGGCTATAAGCAGGTCGGATTCAACGCGGGTTGTAATTAGGCCCAACGGTTACACGGGCCATTAACAGGCCGGTAGGCCAGTTGGGCTAAAATTTATCCACGAAGACTACGAGCTGTTAAGAGGCCTAAAGTTACTTCGGACAAGAAATAGCCCATTTTCTGCATGGGCCATTAAATGGCCTAAAGTTAAACCGGGCCGACAACATCCCAGATGCACCACGGGCAGCTAACAGGCCGAAACTATTATTGGGCCGAACTGGTAAACGGGCATTTAACAAGCTGAAGTACAAACCTATCTTAGAATGGGCCCAAAAGAACACTGGCTTGTTAACGGGCCTGATCTGATATGGGCCGTAATTTGGCCCAAAAACTCGGCAGGCTGTGAACGGTCCTGATCTGGTATGGGCCTTAGTTTGACCCAAAACATGGCAAGCTGTTAACGGGCCATCCCACTAGTGTCTGAATAAACATGGTGGGCCTTTAGTTGGGCTGGCCTTTTCACCGGAATGGGCCTCTGTTGGGTCGTGCCATGTGTCGACGTATCATAGGCGCCTCCTGTCCAATGAGTGGATGACATCTGTCCAACGGTTAACCAACACGTGTTTCCTCCGGCCAATGAGAATTTTACACGTGGAAAATCCCCATTAGTCTGGGCTGTTAACGGGTTATCAGATCCAAAATTGGGCCCGATAGCTTAACGGCGACCCGTTACGGTCGATGCCACGTGTTGGTCACCCTTGACGAAAGAACTTCTATGATGCGCAATTTATCATCATGGAAGTGGACAGTTCCGTGATGATATTTTTGGTAATGTCATGGAACACTTCTACGATAGCACAGGTATGACTATCTTGATTTTGTCATAAAATCGTCATGGATGTACATGCATAACAGAAAACGTGACTACTGTGACAAACACGTATCATCACGGAAGTGTTTTTTTTGTAGTGGCTACTGGTACATACCCTCAGCCCCAAGGGTGAACTACTCCCTCCTCATCATGGAGAGTGCCGGGATGATGAAGATGGCCACCGGTGATGATTCCCCCCTCTGGCAGGGTGCCAGAACAGGGTCTCGATTGATTTTTTGTGGCTATAGAGGCTTGCGGCGGCGGAACTCCCAATCTAGGTTTCTTTTCGGGGTTTTTGTATTT
>NC_057809.1:336335259-336337262 GCF_018294505.1 Triticum aestivum
GGGGGGGGGGGTAGGGCGCGCCCTCCAACCTTGTGGTTGGCTTGGGACTCTTCTGGCCCAACTCTTTTGCTTCGGGGGCTTCTTCTGGTCCATAAAAAAATACCATAAATTTTCAGCTCGTTTGGACTCCGTTTGATATTCCTTTTCTATGAAACTCAAAAAAGGGACAAAACAAAAACTGGCACTGGGCTCTAGGTTAATAGGTTAGTCCCAAAAATCATACAAAATAGCATATAAATGCATATAAAACATCCAAGATAGGTAATATAATAGCATGGAACAATAAAAAATTATAGATACGTTGGAGACATATCAAGTATCCCCAAGCTTAATTCTTGCTCGTCCTCGAGTAGGTAAATGATAAAAACAGAATTTTTGATGTGGAATGATACCTAACATATTTATCCATGTAATTTATTTATTGTGTCATGAATGTTCAGATCCATATGATTCAAAACAAAAGTTTAATATTGACATAAAAACAATAATACTTCAAGCATACTAACAAAGAAATTATGTCTTCTCAAAATAACATGGCCAAAGAAAGTTATCCCTACAAAATCATATAGTCTGGCTATGCTCCATCTTCATCACGCAAGATATTCAAATCATGCACAACCCTAATGACAAGCCAAACAATTTTTTCATACTTTTGGTGTTCTCAAACTTTTTCAACTTTCACGCAATACATGAGCGTGAGCCATGGACATAGCACTATAGGTGGAATAGAAGGTGGTTGTGGAGAAGACAAAAAGAAGGAGATAGTCGCACATCAACTAGGCATATCAATGGGATATGGAGATGCCCATCAATAGATATCAATGTGAGTGAGTAGGGATTGCCATGCAACGGATGCAGTAGAGCTATAAGTTTATGAAAGCTCAAAAAGAAACTAAGTGGATGTGCATCCAACTTGCTTGCTCATGAAGACCTAGGGAATTTAAGGAAGCCCATCATTGGAATATACAAACCAAGTTCTATAATGAAAATTTCCCACTAGTATATGAAAGTGACAACATAGGAGACTCTCTATCATGAAGATCATGGTGCTACTTTGAAGCACAAGTGTGGTAAAAGGATAGTAGCATTGCCCCTTCTCTCTTTTTCTCTCATTTTTTTCGGCCATCTGTTTTTTTGGCCTCTTTTTATTTTTTTTTATTTTTTTATTTTTCGTCCGGAGACTCATCCCGACTAGTGGGTGAATTATAGTCTCCATCATCCTTTCCTCACTGGGACAATGCTCTAATAATGATGATCATCACACTTTTATTTACTTACAACTCAAGGATTACAACTCAATACTAGAACAAAATTGTAACATCCCAAATTTCCAATTTGGGATGTTATACAATAGATCATCACTGCATATCATATTTATTTGCCTTTTGGGTTGATCCTAGAAATTCTACGCAACTCAAGGACCCTCGGAGAGAGTTGGGGATTTCGTTATTTTCATATTTGAGTTTTCTCAAATTTTGAAAATAGGATCATTTGATTTTATTTATTTTATCTCCAATTATTTCTATTATAAAAATATGAGAGAGGGAATAAAATGACTTTCCCAAAATAAAGAAATATTGAGGATTTAATAAAAAATCAAATAAGGTTTTATTCTGGAGTTTTTCGTGGTTTTATTTGAATTTAGGAAAAATTGCACGTTTTCAAAAATTGCATTTAGGGCCAAGAAAATGTTCATCCTGTTCTAAGTATTTTATTTAGACGGTGAAAATTTGTTTTGGTAATTTTAGATTTTTATTTATTTTTGTAGAATTTTTCCTAGTTTTGGTGAAATTCTTTTAAAAAAACCCCGCGCCCGAATGGGCCAAAGGCCCAGCCGAGCCAGGCCGGCCCGCCAGGCCACCGCCTCCCTCACCGCTGCTGCCGCCGGACTCGGGGAGACCGAGCCGGGCACGCCTCCGCCGCCGACCCCCTCCCCAAGCAAGGCCCCCCATCCCTCCTTAAATAGCCACCCCGGGGCCCCCTGGGAGCCTCGAGCAGCCGAG
>NC_057809.1:336337563-336345588 GCF_018294505.1 Triticum aestivum
CGCCACCACTGCTGCCCACCACCTCCGCCTGGAGCCCCGCCGGACCGAGCCAAGGTAGCCGCCCCGCCGCCCGGTTTTCTGAGAAAAACCGATTCAGTTTTTTTAAAAACCTAGCTTCGTTTTTTATAGATCGGTTTATTCCGGTTTATTTATTTAGCAACCGTTCGCTCGTCCGTTCGTTTTAACGAACGTGTTCATCCTTTAGTTCCAGAAAATGAACGTTCATTCGTTATTCTGTTCGTCGTTTTTCTTTTTCTCGGATTATTTCGCGATTATTTCTGATCACGATTTCTGATCCGATTTTCGTTCTAGTTTAACTTTTCGCTCGTTTATCGAAATCATGCGATTCAAGCGCTTGGAGTTTCGTCTCGAAACCCTCTTTCCGTTTAACAACCTCAAACAAGTTTTTGCCTCTGTAAACTTTGACCTAGATCCAGAATAGTAAACGAAGCTTGTTTCTTTCGCCGTTTGTCTTTCGTTGCTTCGTTTGATTTGATTCTTTTTTCCAACCAGAGTTCTTAAGTTGAACTATCTGGTTAGATCTCTTATTCAAGTTTTACCTGTGCATTAGATGAGTACTTATTGTATGCTTGTTTGTTTCCGATAGAGTACCCGGAGTGCGCCGCTTGATACTTCGAACCGCTAGGTTTTGCGGATCATCAGCAAGGCAAGTAACACTTTGATCATACCTCCTACTACCAAGTTTTTATTGCATTAGATCAATCCTCACACCATTTCATGATTAGGATCTAATTAAATTGTGGGTTTGGGAATTAGATGAGGTAGTACCTATTACCTGTTTTATTATCAAACCTTTGGGAGTTACTTCTATGTTTCCTTGTTATGTCATGCTATGCCAGTAGACGTGGATTGGGTGAGTGTATCCATGAAAGATGTGAGATTTTTAAATTAATGGTTTACTTAAGGTGGCAACCTAAACACACATCTGGGTGGATTGAGGCACCTGGGTATTCCAGCGATTGCCTGTTTTTTTCTTTTGGACCGCCACCTAGGCTCAAAGGGATCATGAGATTATTCATACTAGAAACTTCCGTGTGCAACCACAAGCTACTATGGGCTCTAGCATAGTTGACTAAGTCGTGCGAACTCTTACAGTGGTAGACTAGCAGATGTAGGGGATGTAGGTTGGTACGGTCTACCCGTTCGTAAGGTGCAAGCTCTTCTGAAAGACTATGTCTCGGTCATCCATTTCTCAAACATCATGTAGTGCGAGAATCCCAACAGAGGAGATCGAGTCTTGTGTGGAAAAGTGCGCAAACCTCTGCAGAGTGTATAAACTAATCATGGTTAGCCGTGTCCCCGGTTATGGACATCTTGAGTATCTAGTACTTGGATTATCATGTGAATCTCATCATGTTACTCTAAATTAATTTTGTTGGGTTTTAATGAAGATGCTTAATTGGGATTGAGAGGGTGTCTACACTCTCAATGTTTAACAACTACCATGATAGTTAAATAAAATTTATTCTTTTGCAGTGGGGAAAAATTGGCTTTACGCAAAACTGTAACCATAGAGCTTACCACCAGCCAAATATGCATGTAGTATAGCCTTATTCTTTCATTGCTCTCTATGTGTTACTTTGCCAGCATATTCCATGTGCTGACCCGTTTTGGGCTGCAACGTTCATGTTGCAGACTTTTTAGACGACGAGTAAGGCGCCTTTAGGTCGTGGTTCTATACTCAGTGATGCCGTTGGAGTTGATGGACTCACTTATCTTCCAGGCCTTCCGCTATTATCGTTATTAGATGGCCTTAAGCCATATTTATTGTAATAAGTTCTCTTTTGAGGCACTCGATGTAATAAGTGTGTGATTGCTACTCTGTTATAAATCCTTCAAGTACTGTGTGGTGTCAGCATTACTGATCCAGGGATGACACCGGAGCACAGAGATTGGACCGTTTGAGGTCTGGTCGCTACAAGATGGTATCAGAGCACACGCTGACTGTAGGACATGACCACTAAGCTAAAGCCCTAGATCACTACTCACTCTTCTCATTCTGACTCCTCATCTTTTCTACTCTTTTAGGATGGCGGATGCAAGGAACAAGTTCACACAGCCGGATGAAGATACACCCTTTGGACGTCACCTGAAGGAAGTCACTAAGTACCTGAACATCGAAGTACCATGCTTCACCGGAACCTACAAGGCCACTTTACCTGAAGAGGAGCGTTGGATGATTCAAGTTCAAGTTCCAGGAAGGACGTTCATGCCAGTCACCGAGCCCATAGAGTTTTCCTTTGATGCACCGACATGTAGTCTAGAAAGGAGCATGGCAGCTCACATCGCCATGGGACGTATTGGAGAAGTCTACCGCAATGATCTCAAGGATACTATCTACCAGATTTGTGGGCGCCGAGATGAGCACTGGGAGATGATCAGCACCAAGAAGGATAGATCAATTGCAGCTTTTATCCAGGAGTTGAACCAGCACATTTGACGTCAGGAGAACCAGATGTGTGCCGACATGATAGATGTGAAGAAGGCGAGGACAAGAATCAAGGAACTGGAGGAAGAATTCAAGGCTACACGTGAATATTATGAAGAGGAAATCGAAGTACTAGTGGAGAAGAATGACGACTTGATCAAGAAGATCAGAATATTTATGGGAGGCCCTACACCAGTAGAAGAAGACGAAGAACCCAAGGAGATTCGCCCTGAAGACTACATCAACATCGACGACACTGACTCGGATCCACATGATAGTGATGATGACTATGTTGATGAAGCTGGAGCAGATATCATGGAGTCTGCAACCGATGAATATTTCTAGTAGACCACCTCATCGGTAGTAGTAGTCCACCATGTAAATATAGTAGTCCGAGCATTGTTGCGATAGTTAGATCGATTGTATGCCCTTGTTTGATTGAATGAAGTGAATTGTTTGTTTTGCCTCATGTGCATGTGGGTAGTGTTTTCTCTCTAGACCCCCTCTATTCTTAATCTCATCTTTTCTAAACCCTCAGATGCCTCCGAGACGTGACCCCGGATTTACCTTCCCACCGGAGCTCACTTAGTTGATCCAGCAGCAGAACACATTGATGCAGTTGCTAGTCCAGAATCAGAATCAGGGGAATAACAACAACAACCCACCACCACCACCATCTGTTGAACACTTAGCCCATTTTCTTAGGCTGAAAACACCGGTGTTCTCTAGTAGCACCGAGCCGATAGTAGCAGATGATTGGCTCCACAAGACAACTAGGGAGTTGACCACGGCAGGATGCATAGATGCGGAAAAGGTGAAGTTTGCCGCACATCAGCTTGAAGGACCCGCAGCATCATGGTGGGAGAATTTCACAGCCACTTTCCCTATCGACACTATCACATGGGACCAGTTTCAGCAAGCTTTCCGTACTGCCCATGTTTCAGCAGGATCTATGGCCATGAAGAAGTGTGAGTTTCGCAACTTGCACCAAGGAGGACGGACAGTTGGCCAGTATGTGGAGGACTTTAGTAAGCTAGCATGTTATGCCCCAGATAACGTTGCTACGGATGCGGCTAAACAGGAAAAGTTTCTGGAAGGACCGAATGATGAGTTGAGCATGCAGTTGATGGTAGCAACCTTCAACAACTACCAGGAGTTGGTAGATCGTGCTCTTATGATTAAAGGGAAGCAACAACAGATTGAGAACCGCAAGAGGAAGTATGGACAAGGGAAGTACAATTCTGGAGCTCAGCAGAAGCCACGTTTTACCCCTAGACCGGGAGGACATTTTCAGCATACCCATGGAGGAGGTAGCTCGCACAATCATAATGGCCCCAAGAATGGTAATGGGAATGGAGGAAGCAACGGCCAGAACCGTACCAACCCATCAACCCCAGCCAAAAGAGACCCGAGCCAAGTCACTTGTTTTAAGTGCCAGAAGACCGGACATTATGCCAATGAATGTCCTGAATCCCATAATGGAAATGGCAATTGAAGCTCTGGGAAGAAGCTGAACCCTTTCAATAGGGGACAGGTGAACCACGTTAACATGGAGGAGGTTGAAGAGCAGCCGGATGCAGTAATCGGTAAGTTTTTGGTTAAGTCATTTACTGCACTCATTCTTTTTGATACTGGTGCATCGCATTCATACATCTCAAGGGGATTTGTGGATAAGTATAAACTGCCAACCCAAGCCCTTAGGTCACCCATGTTAGTAACCCAAGCCCTATGGTGTGATCGGTTACCATTAAGGATGGTAACTATGTATTTCCCTCGGACCTAATAGTATTGGAATCCCAAGGATTGGATGTGATATTAGGCATGGATTGCTTATTGAAGTATGAAGGGAATATCGAATGCGCCAGTAAGTCAATTTTGCTTACAACGCCAGAAGGAAGAAGGATCAAGTATGTATCTCGGCATGTGCCAAAGAGGACTCAAGTAAATTCCCTAACAGGAGTTGTGCAGGAGGAAGTAACAGTGGTAAAGGATTTCCCTGGCGTATTTCCAGAGGAGTTGCCAGGCATGCCATCGGATAGAGATATTGAGTTTTTGATTGAGCTTTTGCCAAGCACAGGGCCAATATCTAAGAGACCATATAGGATGCCCGCAAAGGATTTGGAAGAGATTAAGAAGCGGATTAAAGAGTTATTGGATAAGGGTTATATTCGCCCAAGTTCTTCACCTTGGGGATCGCCGGTACTTCTAGTGGAGAAGAATGATGGATCATTAAGGATGGTTGTTGGTTATCGAGGATTGAATGAAGTAACCATCAAGAACAAGTACCACTACCGATGATCAATGATCTGTTTGATCGATTGCAAGGAGCTAAGGTATTTTCCAAGATCGATCTGCGATCAGGATACCACCAGTTGAAGATTCGAGAAGAGGATATACCTAAGACAGCTTTTACCACCAGGTATGGGTTGTACGAGTATACCGTTATGTCATTTGGTCTGACTAACGCACCCGCATATTTTATGAACATGATGAACAAAGTATTTATGGAGTTCTTGGACAAGTTCGTCGTAGTGTTCATTGATGATATCCTAGTTTACTCGAAGAATGAAGAGGAGCATAAGGAGCATTTGCGTTTGGTACTTGGAAAGCTCAGAGAACATCAGTTATATGCCAAGTTTAGCAAATGTGAGTTTTGGTTGAAGGAAGTTGGATTCCTCGGACACGTTATATCTGGAGAAGGTATAGCAGTAGATCCCACCAAGGTTGACACTGTGACAAATTGGGAAGCCCCAACAACAGTTGGAGAGATCCAGAGTTTTCTTGGACTCGCAGGATACTACCGGAGATTTATTGAAAACTTCTCGAAGATTGTGAATCCTATGACGGAGTTGTTGAAGAAGGATTCCAAGTTCAAATGGACTGAAGAGTGTGAGGCCAGTTTCCAGGAGTTGAAGAAACGTTTGGTTACATCACTAGTGTTGATTTTGCCAGATCAGACCAAGGATTATGAGGTGTATTGCGACGCTTCACGTCGAGGACTTGGAGCAGTGTTTATGCAGGAAGGAAGAGTTGTTTCATATGCCTCACGACAGCTTAAGCCTCATGACTTGAATTATGCCACGCATGATTTGGAGTTAGCAGCCGTAGTGCATGCGTTGAAGACTTGGAGACATTTTCTCATTGGAGACCATTGTGAGGTGTACACGGATCACAAGAGTTTGAAGTATATCTTCACACAGAAGGAGTTAAATCTCAGGCAGAGGAGATGGTTGGAGCTCATCAAGGATTATGATATGAGATTGCATTATCATCCCGGAAAGGCTAACGTAGTAGCTGACACATTGAGCCGTAAAAGCCATGTCAACACTCTAAGGACGGGCGATTTACCAAGAGAGTTAGCCGAGAATCTTCGTGAGCTATGTTTGGAAATAGTTCCGAGAGGCTATGTAGCAGCATTGGAGATTTAGTCTACTTTGATGGATAAGATAAGAGAAGCTCAAAGGACTGACAAGGAGATCGCTTTTATTAAGGAGAAAATGAGCAAAGGAAAAGCTAAAGGATTTCGTGAGGATGAGCACAATACCTTATGGTTTGAAGATCGTGTTTATGTGACCAATGACCCAGAGATCAGGAAGTTGATTCTGCAAGAGGCCCATGATTCACCATATTCGATTCACCCAGGAAATACCAAGATGTATCTAGATTTGAAGGATACTTTATGGTGGACCGGAATGAAGAAGGATATTGCGGAGTATGTAGCAGTTTGTGATGTATGTCAGAGAGTAAAGGCAGAGCATCAGAAGCCAGCCAGATTGCTACAGCCATTGCCAATACCCGAATGGAAGTGGGATAAGCTAGGCATGGATTTTATTACGGGATTGCCCAGAACTCGTTTAGGCTATGACTCGATTTGGGTAGTAGTCGATCGTTTGACAAAAGGTAGCTCATTTCATCCCAGTGAAGACTACCTATACTAGTTCCAAGTTGGCAAAGTTATACATGACCAGGATCGTATGTCTGCATGGAGTTCCAAGGAGCATTGTATCAGATAGAGGAACTCAGTTTACCTCAAAGTTCTGGAATCAGTTGCACGAAACTTTGGGTACCATGCTAGAATTCAGTACAGCTTTCCATCCTCAGACAGATGGACAGACCGAGAGAGTCAATCAGATTTTGGAGGATATGCTGAGAGCTTGTGCGCTAGATTATGGATCTAGTTGGGACGACAATTTTCCATATGCAGAGTTCTCTTACAACAACAGTTATCAATCCAGTTTGAAGATGGCCCCTTTCGAAGCCTTGTATGGAAGGAGGTGTAGGACCCCATTGTCGTGGGATGAGGTTGGAGACTGATAGTTTTTTGGACCGGATCTGATTGAGGAGTCTGAATAGAAGGTCAAATTGATTCCCGATAGGCACAAGGTAGCCCAGTCCAGGCAGAAGAGCTACGCAGATTCTAAACGCAAGGAGACAGTTTACAAAGTCGGAGACCGAGTTTATCTTCGAGTATCTCCACTTCGAGGAGTTAAGCGCTTTGGAGTTAAGGGAAAGTTAGCGCCACGTTTTGTAGGATCATACAAGGTTTTGGAGCGTATGGGAGAAGTAGCCTACAAGTTGGAATTACCCGAAGGATTGTCAGGAGTTCACGACGTGTTCCACGTTTCCTAGTTAAAGAAGTGCCATGCGGAGATGGCTGATATACCGCTGAGAGATACTGTGCCACTGGAAGCGATTCAGTTGGACAATGATTTGACCTATGAGGAGAAACTAGTTAAGATTATTGAGTATGTCAGCCGAGTAACCTGCAGCAAGGTTATCAATTTTTGCAAAGTTCAGTGGAGCCACCACACGGAGGATGAAGCCACCTGGGAGCGAGAGGAAGATTTGCTGAAGGACCACCCTCACCTATTTTCTAGCCAACCCGAATCTCGAGGGCGAGATTCATCTTAAGGGGGTAGGTTTGTAACATCCCAAATTTCCAATTTGGAATTTTATACAATAGATCATCACTGCATATCATATTTATTTGCCTTTTGGGTTGATCCTAGAAATTCTAAGCAACTCAAGGACCCTCGGAGAGAGTTGGGGATTTTGTTATTTTCATATTTGAGTTTTCTCAAATTATGAAAATAGGATCATTTGATTTTATTTATTTTCTCTCCAATTATTTCTATTATAAAAATACGGGAGAGGGAATAAAATGACTTTCCCAAAATAAAGAAATATTGAGGATTTAATAAAAAAATCAAATAAGGTTTTATTCTGGAGTTTTTCGTGGTTTTATTTGAATTTAGGAAAAATTGCACGTTTTCAAAAATTGCATTTAGGGCCAAGAAAATGTTCATCCTGTTCTAAATATTTTATTTAGACGGTGAAAATTTGTTTTGGCAATTTCAGATTTTTATTTATTTTTCTAGAAGTTTTCTTAGTTTCGGCGAAATTGTTTAAAAAAACCCCGCGCCCGACTTGGCCAAAGGCCCAGCCGAGCCAGGCCGGCCTGCCAGGCCATCGCCTCCCTCACCGCCGCTGCCGCCAGACTCGGGGAGACCGAGCCGGGCACCCCTCCGCCGCCGACCCCCGCCCCAAGCAAGGCCGCCCCCACTCCCTCCTTAAAT
>NC_057809.1:336346120-336358659 GCF_018294505.1 Triticum aestivum
CGAGCCGCGCCGCACGCCGCCCCGCCGCCGCCGCTGCAAATCGCCTACGCCGCCAACCGCCGCCTGCTGCCGCCGCCCCGCTACCGCTGCTGCCCAGAGCCCCACCAGACCGAGCCGAGTTAGCCGCCCCGCCGCCCGGTTTTTTGAGAAAAACCGATTCGTTTTTTTTGAAAACCTAGCTTCATTTTTTATAGATTGGTTTTTTTCGGTTTATTTATTTGGCGAGCATTCACTTGTCCGTTTGTTTTAACGAACACGTTCATCGTTTCGTTCCAGAAAACGAACGTTCGTTCGTTATTCTGTTCGTCATTTTTCTTTTTCTAGGAATATTCCACGATTATTTCTGATCGCGATTTCTGATCTGATTTTCGTTCTAGTTTACCTGTTCGCTCGTTTATCGGAATTAGGCGATTCAAGCGCCTGGAGTTTCGTCTCGAAACCCTCTTTCCGTTTAACCAAGTCAAACAAGTTTTTGCCTCTGTAAAATTTGACCTAGATCCAGAATAGTAAACGAAGCTTGTTTCTTTCGCCATTTGTCTTTCGTTGCTTCGTTTGATTTGATTCTTTTTGCCAACCAGAGTTCTTAAGTTGAACTATCTGGTTAGATCTCTTATTCGAGTTTTACCTGTGCATTAGATGAGTACTTATTGTATGCTTGTTTTTTTGCGATAGAGTACCCGGAGTGCGCCGCTTGCTACTTCGAATCGCTAGGTTTTGCGGATCATCAGCAAGGCAAGTAACACTTTGATCATACCTCCTACTACCCAGTTTTTATTGCATTAGATCAATCCTCACACCATTGCATGATTAGGATCTAATTAAATTGTGGGTTTGGGAAGTAGATGAGGTAGTACCTATTACTTGTTTTATTATCAAACCTTTGGGAGTTACTTCTATGTTTGCTTGTTATGCCATGCTATGCCAGTAGACGTGGATTGGGTGAGTGTATCCATGACAGGTGTGAGATTTTTAAATTAATGGTTTGCTTAAGGTGGCAACCTAAACACACATCTGGGTGGATTGAGGCACCTGGGTATTCCAACGATTGCCTATTTTTTTCTTTTGGACCGCCACCTAGGCTCAAAGGGATCATGAGATTATTCATACTAGAAACTTCCGTGTGCAGCCACAAGCTACTATGGGCTCTAGCATAGTTGACTAAGTCGTGCGAACTCTTACAGTGGTTTACCATATGTAGGGGATGTAGGTTGGTATGGTCTACCCGTTCGTAAGGTGCAAGCGCTTCTGAAAGACTATGTCTCGGTCATCCGTTTCTCAAACATCATGTAGTGCGAGAATCCCAATGGAGGAGATCGAGTCTTGTGGGGAAAAGTGCGCAAACCTCTGCAGAGTATATAAACTAATCACGGTTAGCCATGTCCCCGGTTATGGACATCTTGAGTATCTAGTACTTGGATTATCATGTGAATCTCATCATGTTACTCTAAATTAATTTTGTTGGGTTTTAATGAAGATGCTTAATTGGGATTGAGAGGGTGTCTACACTCTCAATGTTTAACAACTACCATGATAGTTAAATAAAATTTATTCCTTTGCAGTAGGGAAAAATTGTCTTTACGCAAAACTGTAACCATAGAGCTTACCACCAGCCAAATATGCACGTAGTATAGCCTTATTCTTTAATTGCTCTTTATGTGTTACTTTGCCAGCATATTCCATGTGCTGACCCGTTTCGGGCTGCAACGTTCATGTTGCAGACTTTTCAGACGACGAGTAAGGTGCCTTTAGGTCATGGTTCTATACTCAGTGATGCCGTTGGAGTTGATGGACTGACTTATCTTCCAAGCCTTCCGTTGTTATCGTTATTAGATGGCCTTAAGCCATATTTATTGTAATAAGTTCTCTTTTGAGACACTCGATGTAATAAGTGTGTGATTGCTACTCTGTTGTAAATCCTTCAAGTACTATGTGGTGTCAGCATTACTGATCCAGGGATGACACCGGAGCATAGAGATTGGACCGTTTGAGGTCTGGTCGCTACAAAAATATGACTCTATATGAATGCCTTCGGCAATGTACCGGGATGTGCAATGAATCAAGAGTGATATGTATGAAAGAATTATGAACGGTGGCTTTGCCAAAAATACAATGTCAACTACATGATCATGCAAAGCAATATGACAGTGATGATGTGTGTCATAATAAAACGGAACGGTGGAAAGTTGCATGGCAATATATCTCGGAATGCCTATGGAAATGCCATAATAGGTAGGTATGGTGGCTATTTTGAGGTAGATATATGGTGGGTGTATGGTACCGACGAAAGTTGCGCGGCACTAGAGAGGCTAGCAATGGTGGAAGGGTGAGAGTGCGTGTAATCCATGGACTCAACATTAGTCATAAGGAACTCACATACTTATTGCAAAAATATATTAGTCATCGGAACAAAGTACTGCGTGCATGCTCCTAGCGGGATAGATTTCTAGGAAAAGACCATCGCTCGTCCCCAACCGCCACTCATAAGGAAGACAATCAATAAATAAATCATGCTCCGACTTCGTTACATAATGGTTCACCATACGTGCATGCTAAGGGACTCACAAACCTTAACACAAGTATTTCTAAAATTCACAATTACTCACTAGCATGACTCTAATATCACCATATTTATATCTCAAAACAATCATAAGTAAGCAAACTTCTCATAGTATTCAATGCACTTTATATGAAAGTTTTTCTTATATCCCTCTTGGATGCCCATCATATTAGGACTAAATTCATAACCTAAGCAAATTACCAAGCTGTTTTAAGACTCCCAAAATAATATAAGTGAATCATGAGAGTTCAACAATTTCTTCAAAATAAAACCACCAACATGCTCTAAAAAGATATAAGTGAAGCACTAGAGCAAATGAAAAACTACTCCAAAAGATATAAGTGAAGATCAATGAGTAATTGAGTAATTATGTGACTATGTGAAGACTCTCTAACATTTAAGAATTTCAGATCTTGGGATATTATTCAAACATCAAGCAAAATAAAATAAAATGACATTGCAAGGATAACACATATCATGTGAAGAAGCAAAAACTTAGGCTCAACCAAAACTGACCGATAGTTGCTAAATAAGAAAGGTGGGATGCCTACCGGGGCATCCCCAAGCTTAGATGCTTGATACTTATTGGAATATTAATTAGGGATGCCTTGGGCATTCCCAAGATTGAGCTTGTGTGTCTCTTTAATTCCTCACATATCACGGTTTCCCTAATTCTCAAAAACTTCATCCACGCAAAACTCAACAAGAACTCGTGAGATAAGTTAGTATAAATGCATGCTAAACCTTATCATTCTCTACTTTAGAAAATTACTAAAATTATAATCTGACATTGAATACTAAATGCCTCTACATATTTAACACTCATATCCTCAGATAGAATCATTAAACAAGCAAACATATGCAAACAATGCAATCATAACAGCAAACTTTCTAAACTGGATAGTCTGTAAAGAATGCAAGAGGAATCATACTTATTTAACTCCAAAAATTCTAAAAAATTACTACACTGTAGATAATTTGTTGTTACTCATTCTGTAAAAATATCAAGATTTTATCATGTTCTGACTATTCACAAATATTCAAAACATAATAGCAAACGTTCTGTTTTCAGACAGCAACATATAGACTTGCAAAATAAGCATGGTAAAGGATATACTTGACCTTTTTATTGAACTAAAATATGAAAAACATTATTCTAAATAGCATCAAGCAAATAAAAATAAAATGAAGCTCCAAGAAAAACACATATCATGTGGTGAATAAAAATATAGCTCCAAGTAAGGTTACCCATGAACGAAGATGAAAGAGGGGATGCCATCTAGGGCATCCCCAAGCTTAGGCTCTTGGTTGTCCTTGAATATTACCTTGGGGTGCCTTGGGAATCCCAAAGATTAGGCTCTTTCCACTCCTTATTCTGTAGTCCATCAAAACTTTACCCAAAATTGAAAACTTCACAACACAAAACTTAACAGAAAAATCGTAAGCTCCGTTAGTATAAGAAAATAAATCACCACTTAGGTACTGTTGTGAACTCATTCTAAATTTATATTGGTGTTATATCTACTGTACTCCAACTTATCCATGGTTCATACCCTCTGATACTACTCATGGATTCATCAAAATAAACAAACAACACAATGAAAACAGAATCTATCAAAAACAGAACAGTCTGTAGTAATCTGTAACTCTCAAATACTTCTGTAACTCCAAAAATTCTGAAACATTAGGAAAACCTAAGCAATTTATTTATTAATCTTGTGCAAAAAGAATCAGTACTTTATCACGCTTCTTTTAAAAATGAGAATTGTTTTCCTGAGCGCAAAAGTTTCTGTTTTTCAGCAAGAACAAATCAACTATCACCATAGATCATCCCAAAGGTCTTACTTGGCACTTTATTGAAACAAAAGCTATAAAAAATGATTAATACAGCAGCCTAATCATGTTAACATGCAAAAACAGTAGGGATAAATATTGGGTTGTCTCGCAACAAGTGCTTTTCTTTAATGCCTTTATAGCTAGGCATGATGACGTCAATGATGCTCACATAAAGCATAAGAATTGAAACACAAATAGAGCATCCTGAAGCATATGACTAGCACATTGAAGTCTAACCCACTTCCTATGCATAGG
This sequence comes from Triticum aestivum, assembly GCF_018294505.1. Classification (NCBI taxonomy): domain Eukaryota; kingdom Viridiplantae; phylum Streptophyta; class Magnoliopsida; order Poales; family Poaceae; genus Triticum; species Triticum aestivum. The sequence goes on from NC_057809.1 coordinate 336,350,769, forward strand.
TATTTTGTGAGCAAACAATTTATGGGAACAAGAATCAACTAGCATAGGAAGGCAAAACAAGAAATACTTCAAGATTTTCAACACATAGAGAGGAAGCTTGATATTATTGCAACTCCTACAAGCATATATTCCTCCCTCATAATAATTTTCAGTGGCATCATGAATAAATTCAACAATATATCTATCACACAAAGCATTATTTTCATGATGCACAAGCATAGAAATTTTAATACTCTCCACATAAGCATAATTCTTCTCATTTGTAATAGTGGGAGCAAACTCAACAAAATAACTATCATGTGAGGCATGATCCAGTTGAAAATTAAAATCACGATGACAAGTTTCATGGTTATCACTATTCTTTATAGCATACATGTCATCACAATAATCATCATAAATAGCAGCTTTGTTCTCATAATCAATTGGAACCTCTTCTGAAATAGTGGATTCATCACTAAATAAAGTCATGACCTCTCCAAATCCACTTCCATAATTATCATAATAAGATTCAACACCCTCCAAAATAGTGGGATCATTACTTACTAAAGTTGACACTCTTCCAAACCCACTTTCATCAATATAATCATCATAAATAGGAGGCATGCTTTCATCATAATAAATATTCTCATTAAAACTTGGGGTACTAAAAATTATCATATTCATCAAACATAGCATCTCCAAGCTTGTAGCTTTGCATATTATTAGCATCATGGATATTCAAAGAATTCATACTAATAACATTGCAATCATGCTCATCATTCAAAGTATCATGTCAAACATTTTATTGCATTCTTCCTCTAGCAATTGAGCACAATGATCGGAATCCTTATTTTCACGAAAGACATTAAAAGATGAAGCATATGAGGCAACCTCAATTCCATTTTTTGTAGTTTTCTTTTATAGACTAAACTAGTGATAAAACAAGAAACTAAAATATTTGATTGCAAGATCTAAAGATATACCTTTAAGCACTAACCTCCCCGGGAACGGCGCCAGAAAAGAGCTTGATCACTACTACGCAACCTTCTTCTTGTAGACTCGTGTTGGGCCTCCAAGCGCAGAGTTTTGTAGGACAATAGAAAATTTCCCTCAAGTGGATGACCTAAGGTTTATAAATCCGTGGGAGGCATAGGATGAAGATGGTCTCTCTCAAACAACCTTGCAACCAAATAACAAAGAGTCTCTTGTGTCCCCAACACACCCAATACAATGGTAAATTATATAGGTGCACTAGTTCGGCGAAGAGATGGTGATACAAGTGCAATATGGATGGTAGATATAGGTTTTTGTAATCTGAAATTACAAAAACAGCAAGGTAGCAGGCAACAAAAGTGAGCGAAAATGGTATTGCAATGCTTAGGAACAAGGCCTAGGGTTCATACTTTCACTAGTGCAAGTTCTCTCAACAATTATAACATAATTAGATCATATAACAATCCCTCAACATGCAACAAAGAGCCACTCCAAAGTCACTAATAGCAGAGAACAAATGAAAAGATTATTGTAGGGTACGGAACCACCTCAAAGTTATTCTTTCTGATCGATCTATTGGGCTATTCCTATAAGTGTCACAAACAGCCCTAGAGTTTGTACTAAAATAACACCTTAAGACACACATCAACCAAAACCCTAATGTCACCTAGATACTCCAATGTCACCACAAGTATCCGCGGGTTTGATTATACGATATGCATCACACAATCTCAGATTCATCTATTCAAACCAGCACAAAGAACTTCAAAGAGTGCCCCAAAGATTCTACCGAAGAGTCAAGACAAAAACATGTGCCAACCCCTATGCATAAGTTCACAAGGTCAGAGAACCCGCAAGTTGGTCACCAAAACATACATCAAGTAGATCACGTGAATATCCCATTATCACCACATATAAGGACATGCAAGACATACATCAAGTGTTCTCAAATCCTTAAAGACTCAATCCGATAACATAAATTCAAAGGGAAAACTCAATCCATTACAAGAAGATAGAGGGGGAGAAACATCATAAGATCAAACTATGATAGCAAAGCTCGCGGTACATCAAAAAAACAAGAGAGAGATCAAACACATATCTACTGGTACATACCCTCAGCCCCGAGCGTGAACTACTCCCTCCTTGTCATGGAGAGTGCCGGGATGATGAGGATGGCCACCGGTGATGATTCTCCCCTCTGGCAGGGTGCCGGAATAGGGTCCCGATTGGTTTTGGGTGGCTACAGAGGCTTGCGACGGTGGAACTCCCAATCTAGGTTTCTTTTTGGGGGTTTCTGTATTTATAGGAATTTTTGGCGCCGGTTCAAGTCAGGGGGGTCCAGGAGTCAACCACGAGGACGGGGGCGTGCCCGGGGGGTGGGGGGTAGGGCATGCCCTCCAACCTTGTGGTTTGCTCGGGACTCTTCTGGTCCAACTCTTTTGCTTCGGGGGCTTCTTCTGGTCCATAAAAAATCACCGTAAATTTTCAGCTCATTTGGACTCCGTTTGATATTCCTTTTCTGCCAAACTAAAAAACAAGGACAAAATAGAAACTGGTACTGGGTTCTAGGTTAATAGGTTAGTCACAAAAAACATACAAAATAGCATATAAATGCATATAAAAAATCCAAGATAGATAATATAATAGCATGGAATAATAAAAAATTATAGATACGTTGGAGACGTATCAATGCCCATATTGGTTTCTACATATTCTACGAAGATCTTTAACGACCGAACCTTTATGAAAACATGTGTAATTCCCTTTGTCTGTCGATATGTTACTTGCTTGAGATTCGATCCTCGGTATTTTCATACCCAGTTCAATCTCGTTACCGGCAAGTCTCTTTACTCATTTCGTAATACATCATCTCATAACTAACTCCTTAGTCACTATGCTTGCAAGCTTCTTGTGATGTGTATTACCGAGAGGGCCCAGAGATACCTATTTGATACATGGAGTGACAAATCCTAATCTCGATCCATGCCAACTCAACAAACACATTTGGAGATACCTGTAGAGCATCTTTATGATCACCCAGTTACGTTGTGATGTTTGATAGCACACAAGGTATTCCTCCGGTATCAAGGAGTTGCATGATCTCATAGACAAAGGAATATGTATTTGACATTAAGAAAGAAGTAGCAATAAACTAAACGATCATATCTAAGCTAATGGATGGGTCTTGTCCATCACATCATTCTCCTAATGATGTGATCCCGTTATCAAGTGACAACACATGTCCATGGTTAGGGAATCTTAACCATCTTTGATCAATGAGCTAGTCTAGTAGAGGCTTACTAGGGACACAGTATTTGTTTATGTATCCACACATGTATTTAAGTTTTCGATCAATAAATTCTACCATGAATAATAAACTTTTATCGTGAATAAGGAAATATAATAATAACAACTTTATTATTGCCTCTAGGGCATATTTCCATCAGGAGTTAGGGTTGGAAAGTCTCGGGGGGGGGGGGCACAAGCCTAGGGGCGCCCTCCTGGGGTGCGTCCTAGGGCTTGTGGCCTCCTCCTGGGGCTTTTGGCCTCCTCCCGAAGCTTCCTGGGTTTCTTCTAGTCGAAGAAAAACATTGTAAAGTTTTATTCCATTTGGCTTTATTTGATATTGATTTTCTGTAAAAACAAAAAACAAGGAAAAAACAGCAACTGGCACTGGGCACTAGGTTAATAAGTTACTCCCAAAAATAATATAAAATAGCATATCAATGCATATAAGATATTAAAAAAGATTATATAGTAGCATTAAACAATAAAAAATTATATATACGTTGGAGACGTATCAGCCTCCCGCAGAAACAAAACCGTGCCTCTCACGGAAGAAAAAAACAAGTTTTTCCCATTTCTGAGAGGCACGACCGTGCCTCTCATGGAAGCAAATCCGTGCCTCTCTCGGAAGCAAAACCATGGCTCTCGCGAAAGAAAAAACCGTGTTTTTTGAGCAAAAAATGAATTTCTAATGTATTTTTCTCCAAAGCCTAAGAAAGGTCGGTGGAAAACCAAAAAAATAAAAAAAACATCTACAAAATCAAAATAACCGCGCTGAAAAATCAAAAAATTCGAAGAAAGCGCCCAGAGCGAGACATGTGGCGGCAGCTAAGAGCGTGTGAAGTAGCCCGATGTCAGCCCACCCCAAGTGACCCTTGGGGAGGCTCCCAAAGGACGGCTCCTCAATTAATTTTTTTTTCTTCAAAAACAATTGTAAATTATTCATACTCATAACATTTACATGTACACTGATTTGGACATAAGATTCAAGAAAATACAAAGTAACTCCTATGACTAAGAATTACAATGAAATCTCTTGAAATCACCTTCTTCACGGTATCAATCTATGCTCGAAGAAATACTCCAAAGACTATGGTAAAGATGCTGCAATTGGACTAGACCAATGGTGTTGTTACTCTTTCACCCGCACGAACATTACCAATAATGGTTTTTGAAACTGCCCTGAGTCGCCCATCCAAAAAGATGGGAAGCCTTGTGTGACGCCCCCGATTTAATCGTACACTAATCATCCACGCAAATGTGTACGATCAAGATCAGGGACTCACGGGAAGATATCACAACACAACTCTAAAACATAAATAAGTCATACAAGCATCATAATACAAGCCAGGGGCCTCGAGGGCTCGAATACAAGTGCTCGATCATAGACGAGTCAGCGGAAGCAACAATATCTGAGTACAGACATAAGTTAAACAAGTTTGCCTTAAGAAGGCTAGCACAAACTGGGATACAGATCGAAAGAGGCGCAGGCCTCCTGCCTGGGATCCTCCTAACTACTCCTGGTCGTCGTCGTCAGCCTGCACGTAGTAGTAGGCACCTCCAATGTAGTAGTCGTCGTCGACGCTGGCTCCTGGCTCCTGGACTCCAGCATCTGGTTGCGACAACCAGAAAGAAAGGAAAGGGGAAAAAGGGGGGAGAAAGCAACCGTGAGTACTCATCCAAAGTACTCGCAAGCAAGGAGCTACACTACATATGCATGGGTATATGTGTAAAGAGGCCATATCAGTGGACTGAACTGCAGAATGCCAGAATAAGAGGGGGATAGCTAATCCTATCGAAGACTACGCTTCTGGCAGCCTCCGTCTCGCAGCACGTAGAAGAGAGTAGATTGAAGTCCTCCAAGTAGCATCTCCAAGTAGCATCTCCAGTAGCATCGCATAGCATAATCCTACCCGGCGATCCCCTCCTCATATCCCTGAGGGAGAGCGACCACCGGTTGTATCTGGCACTTGGAAGGGTGTGTTTTATTAAGTATCCGGTTCTAGTTGTCATAAGGTCAAGGTACAACTCCAAGTCGTCCTGTTACCGAAGATCACGGCTATTCGAATAGATGAACTTCCCTGCAGGGGTGCACCACATAGCCCAACACGCTCGATCCCATTTGGCCGGACACACTTTCCTGGGTCACGCCCGGCCTCGGAAGATCAACACGTCGCAGCCCCACCTAGGCAAAACAGAGAGGCCAGCACGCCGGTCTAAACCTAAGCGCACAAGGGTCTGGGCCCATCGCCCATAGCACACCTGCACGTTGCGAGGGCGGCCGAAAGCAGACCTAGCCTAGTGGCGTTCCAGTCCAATTCGGCGCGCGCCGCTCCGTCGCTGACGTCTGAAGTGCTTCGGCTGATACCACGACGTCGGGATACCCATAACTACTCCCACGTAGATGGTTAGTGCGTATAGGCTCGTAGCCGACTCAGATCAAATACCAAGATCTCGTTAAGCGTGTTAAGTATCCGCGAACGCCAAACAGGGCCAGGCCCACCTGTCTCCTAGGTGGTCTCAACCTGCCCTGTCGCTCCGCCACAAAGTAACAGTCGAGGGCCGTCGGGAACCCAGGCCCACCTCTACCGGGATGGAGCCACCTGTCCTTTCAGCCCCCTCGTCAGAATCACTTGCGGGTACTCAATGAGCTGACCCGACTTTAGTCACCATCTGTATAGTATGTATGTGTGTATAGTATATACCCGTGATCACCTCCCAAGTGATCACGGCCCAATAGTATAGCAAGGCAGACTGACAAGAAGGTAGGGCCAATGATGATAAACTAGCATCCTATACTAAGCATTTAGGATTGCAGGTAAGGTGTCAACAGATGTAGCGACAATGTCAGGCTATGCATCAGAATAGGATTAACGAAAGCAATAGCATGCTACACTACTCTAATGCAAGCAGTGTAGAGTAGAATAGGCGATATCTGGTGATCAAAGGGGGGGCTTGCCTGGTTGCTCTGGCAAGAGAGAGGGGTCGTCAACTCCGTAGTCGAACTGGTCAGCAGCAGCGTCGGTCTCGTAGTCTACCGGAGAGAAGAGGGGGAAGAAATAATGAATACAGAGCAAACAAAGTATCACAAAATATAACAAGGCAATACGCGGTGTTCGGTGTGCCCTAACGCGGTAGTAGGTGATACCGGTGAAGGGGGAAAAACATCCGGGAAAGTATTCCCGGTGTTTCGTGTTTTCGGGCAGAGGAGCCGGAGGGGGAAAGTTGCGAGTTCGATAGGTTAGGGGGGTGTGGCGGATGAACGGGTTGCGTATCCGGAATCGTCTCGTCGTTCTGAGCAACTTTCATGTTGAAAATATTTTAATCCGAGTTACGGATTAAAAGATATGATTTTCTAAAGATTTTATTAATTTTTGAAATTTAATTAATTATTTAATTTAATTCGAAAATGGATTTATGACATCAGCATGATGTCATGCTGACGTCAGCAGTCAACAGAGTTGACTTGGTCAACCTGACCAGTGGGTCCCACTAGTCAGTGACACATTTTAATTAACATATTATTTAAACTAATCATAATTAATTATGGGGTGGGCCCCACTGTCATACTAATTAATTAAAAATAGTTAATTAGGTTAATTAATCATTAAGTTAGTTAACCTTAATTAGTTAATTTAATCAGAATTAATTAAGTTAATTAGTTAGTTAGTTAATTAATTAATTGTTTTCATTATTTATTTATTAATTATTATTATTAATTCCTTTTTTTTAAACATTCTGGGGGCTGGGCCCCGGCTGTCATAGGCCCTAGGGGCCATAGTGGGTTCGGGTGCTGCGGGCACCGCAGGTGCGGGCGCTAGGCGCCCGCCCAGGTCGACAGGGAGGGAACGGCGCTGGGCGCCGGCGACCACAGCGACGAGCGACAACAGCGGCACAGGGGGCCAAGGCTGCGCGTCAACGGGCCGCGGTAAGGCCGCCGCAGGACGGAAACGGCAGCGGGCGGCGCGTGCGCGCGCACACGGCGGGGAGCAGCAGCAGGCAGAGCATCACCGACGGGCGCGGTCATGGGTGCGTTCAGGGGCGCGCACGGCGGGGGCACAGTCACGGTCGCGGTGACCGAGCCCACTGGCCGGAGACCAGACGGCGCGTATGGCGGCCTACGGCGGTGAGTCGAGGAGGGGTAGAGGGGGAGTAGCCACGGGAGCTCACCCCGGAGCTGTTGGCGTGCTCAGACGCGTCGGGGGCGACCAGAGTGTGCAGATCGAGCAGCGACGTGGTCGGAGGGGATGGATCGAGGGCGACGGCTCCGGAGCGCTCCGGCTTGACCTGGATCACGCCGACGACGTAGACGAGGTGGGGTGGCGCCTGGACTTGAGGGGGCGGCGGGGCTTGTTGGCGCCCGGCGAGGAGGAGACGAGGAGGTGACAGCGGAGATGGGCGGCGACGACGTCGGGGGCGCCAGAGGCGCGACCCAGATCCGGTCGGGGAGGTGGAGGCGTCGAGGAAGAAGCGGTCCGGTGCGGGCGGTCTAGGACGGGGAGGTCGAGGTGGAGAGCGACGGTGGCGGCTCCGGCGACGCGGTCTCGGGCGGCGGCATTGGGGTCAATTCCCCCGATCCAATCGGGGGCAGAGGAGGGGGAGATGGATCGTGGTGGGGGGAGTGGGAGGTGTC
>NC_057809.1:336358994-336366135 GCF_018294505.1 Triticum aestivum
AATTCCCCCGATCCAATCGGGGGCAGAGGAGGGGGAGATGGATCGTGGTGGGGGGGAGTGGGAGGTGTCGGTGGGAGGTGTCGGTGGGAGTTACGGGTTAGGGTTCGGGGTGAGGGGCCATATAGGCTAGGGGGTAATGGGCTGGCCGGCTAGCTGACTAGCTGGGCCGGTTGGCCTAGTGGGGGGGGTCCCTCTTTTTTTTTTCTTCCTTTTGTTTTCTGTTTCTCTTTTGTATTTTCTTTCTTTTATTTATTTTTTGTTCTGTTTTATTTTTCTTATATAATAGTTTATAGTTTTGTAAAAAGTGAAACCCATAGCTAAAATAGAGTTACAATTATAACTACTGCCACGAAAGGTTTTATCCCTGAACAAAATAGTTTAGTGTTTTATAAAACCCAAAATGCATTTATTTAATTGTTTTACCTACTGTTTTAACCATTTTAGGGTATTAAAACATTTTATAAAAGTGGGGTTTCTCCACCACAATTAACTTTGCATTATTTGGCACACCTCGAATATTTTAGTTTTAAAGTTTGAAAACTTTTATTGTTATCATTAATTTGAATTTTGAATTTTGGACCGGTTTTGAACTAACTCAAGATTAGCAACTATAATTGAGGTGACGTGGCAGCACTAGCAGAGGATCACTGTAGCTTAATTTCCCGGGCGTCACAATTCTCCTCCACTACAAGAAATCTCGTCCCGAGATTTAAGAGGGGAGTAAGGGGGGAAGGTTTGGTAACGAATATAGCGGGTCTTCTCATCCTGGCTTGCTCTTCTCGAAGAGGTCAATCCAATATATTTATGCCTTCATACTTCTGCTTCAGGTCAAAATGATGAAGTCGCCATCCTTTCTTCGGGATCTTCATCGTACTTACGAAAAGGATATGGGGGGAAGACTCGGGAAGGGCAGGCCTTACCAGGTTGACTATCTGGTACATAACTCAGGGAATGGGGTAGGAAGTAACTCTCGAATTGAACTTAAGAAAATATCGAGAGTAAAGTAAGAAGGTACCATGAGAAGTTTCAAACGGATAGGCCATTGTTCGATGTCTGAAACAACATGCGAAAGGGGTCCAGAGCAATGAGATTGAGTATTGCGTCTGCTACCAAAATAGATCACTTGGGACGGTGGCCCGTGAATTACATACGAGGCCGCACGCGAGGAACAACCTTGGGAAGGGGGGGTGCAGGAGAGTCAGGTTTCGATCCTGTGGGACTGTGGGTTATGGGCCCACCATGTGGTTGAAAGTAGGAAGGGGGCCGACATTTTGCACGGTCATGATAGTAAGGCGTGTCAAAGGGTAGCCTGTCAGATATGTCGGCAACAACATCGATACCAAGGGCGAGGGACGAAGAGAACCAATTCCTGCTCGTTGAACGAGGCGGACCAATAGGCAAAGTTCTCGTCCATCGGTGGCTACCGGAATGTCATCAACAATAGTAACAGGGTTACACCAGACAAGATGGTACACCGAGGTGTTTACTTGAGCAGGAATATTACTGCTTAGATCATATAGATCACAAGAAAGGTTAAACAAAACAATGGAAAAGAAAATGTGATCATCAGGTTAAACAGAACAATGGAAAGGAAAATGTGTTTAAACACATATTTCAGGGGTATATCCTTCCCAAGGATAAGCAGAGCATGATATCCATGACAGGATATAATGTAGAAAACTCTTTAGGTAGGGGAGAGAATTTTCATGACATTACCCATACATCGGTGTTTGGATAATTGAGCAAGAAACATTTAGCATTGGGCTTCAAATGTTCTTGTTGAAAATCGGAGTACCACAGACATGCTTCGAGATAGCATTGACATGGTGTTTGTTTCAATCAAGGGCCAGACTTTGGATATAGGAAAGATCCATTAGGAACAACTTGTAGGATAAGTCTTACAATTTCCTCCAGGAAGAATGGTTATCTTGCAAAAGAAATTATAATGATAAGTCCTCCAGCCGGGGGGGGGGGGTGCTAGGCATGACATCATGTTATCGGGTCATCAAAGGACAAACAACATAACTCCTGGAAAGTTGTCCCAACCATTATATCTGACCAAGATTCAGATCCAATTGGTGTCATGATGCCTCAGACTCAGGATGTCCGAGAAGAAAAGGCGCAACACAAATCATTGAAATGGCATTGCAAGATTCTCGGGAAATGAACTATGGGAGCGGGTTCCTGAAACAATAGTTCATCATTAAACCAAGGAGAGGTGAGGGGGTGGCTGATTGACTCAGCGACAATTCATTGAGATTTTCAAAAGATGGATTTCCACAATAATGTGAACAAGAATATGACATTTGTCAGATCAAATGGTATAGTGATGTATGCTCGAGGAAAACATACACAATTAAACATTGGTTGAAAGGTGTGCCCGAAATATGACCTTAGGCAGCAAGATCATTGTTAGAGTGACGATGCAATAACCAACAGTCTAAGAACAAACTGTCAATCATTAACTTCAAGCAATAGGGTTGCTAAAAGTACAGAATCCAAGCAGCATCATTCCCTTGTTGGAATCCCGGTTAGAATCAACACAGGGAACAAGAAGGAATGGTGATGGTGAGAAGTATCACTTGCATCAAGAATTCTCAAGAGGTGGTGAAATTACCACGACATTTTTCACATAAAAGATGGTAATATTCCAAGCTAAAGAAGAACAAACGTTGGATAGCAAGGAACTCAAGGTAGAACACAAAACACGAACAAGTTTTGTGTTGAACGGAAGACAATAAAGTGGTCACTGATAACACAAATCATCGAGGGCAAGGATGGTATTACTCAACATGAATTCAACTGGTATCCTGGAAGTGCTCAGAATGCTGATGATGATCACGACACATTTGTCGAGAGAATTCATGAAGATGTAATCGATCAGTGACGACATCAAGTCAAAGGAATAATGAAGCGGAAGGTTATTGGAACCATGGGTAGGACACAAACTTGAAATCAAGCTTGTTGTTCAAGGCGAACTGATATGACGAGGAAGATCGACGTAAGTTTAGCTCATCATCGAAAATTGTGCTCCGAAAAGGAGGACCAGGTAGTACGGTTTAAAATTTAGCCGATCAGGCTAGGAAAGACTTAAAGGATTAATAAAATCGGAAGCAACGAAAATTACTTAGGGTTATTGAACCAAAGTGTGGAATCATTGTTCTCGATTGACGACAACCCAGAACCCGAGAAAATTGGAATCTGTGAGAAATAATAGTTGATGAAGAACCCATAATAAGTTATGCAGCCCCATGATATTCTTGAGATACCAAGGGGTAATACTCGATGACAAATCAAAGTAGAGGTTGGACTGGGGTATTGATCCATAGGAGACAATTGTTTTAACTTGTCCGAGAAATGAGATCAAAGAAGAACAATCATGGTCGGAACGACGGTTGCAAGGGATCAATTCACAGATACCATATGTTAGCTATCAAGGAAATAATTATTATTACAAGAAGCTTCCATGATAGGATATATATCGCGTCCATGGGCATGAACACAAGTTCAAGGTCGACTCCCACTTCTCCAATGCATAACCTTTCATTCACTTCTCATGTTCGATGAAGTTGTAGTGTTGAAATTTTGTCTGGTGAAGCACCAGAAGGGTATGACTCGTGAAAACTTTCGGGTTCACACGGTTTAGAGAAGGCATATGTTCAACCCATAGGGGCTTCTTAGAAACACATACCACAAGTTTCAAGAGTAAATAACACAAACTCGATGGCAGAGCATGGTTGAGAAAAGCAGAGGATACAATTTACCAAAGGCATTATGTATCCAAGGAAAGGCTCACAAGGTTATTGAATATGAAGGGCGTTGTCAGATAAATCCAACAAAGGACTTGATGGTCCACAAGGGATCTGATACGAGTATCAGTACTCAACTAGAGGAAGAAGAATGCAAGGAGATCAGATTATAGAAACAACTGACTAACTCAATTGTCAAATGCAAAGGAATTATGATTTCCAAATCAAGGGATCAAAAGCAATGCTCTGATTAGGGATGGATAAGTTGAATAGCCTTAGGGTACAACCAACGACAATTGGATTGGTCGAGAACCAACTCCAGTTAAAAGAATGGAAGCTCAGCCGGAAAGGTAATTTATAAGGATCAATGATGATTGCGTGTATTCGCAAACATATTGAGTCAACAGACTCAAAATGATAATGACAATGAATGTCATTAAGACTACGAGACTTATGGGATTAACCATAATGCAAGCAAGCAAGAATTTCAAGAGCCAAAGGCTCCAGAGGGTTTTCGGAAGATCGAATATTATTTTGAAGACTTTTGTGAAACACAAGAACAACTGGGGATGAGCGGATACTCGGCAAGCGTGAGTAATTATCCGTAGGGGTATTCATGCAGCAAGGAACTGCAGGGCAGTAAGCGTAAAGAATTCTCGGAATATCGAAGAGTATTTCAGGACATCTTGTAATAACAAGAGCAACTGGGGATGACAATATGAACGATAGGTGTAAGTAGTTATCCAGAGGGATTTATCGATGGAAGTGAATTGCAAAAGCGATGGCACATAGTCTCGAGAGCACATCGTAGAGTATCTTTGGAATCTTCTGGTGCAGCAGGCGGTCATCGGTAACAAGTGGCTCTCCGGGAGAAAGTACTTACGAGAACCTAAAGTTAGTTTTGTTTTTAGCGAAATCATTTAACCCGAATAGAAGAGAGCTCAGAGTCCCAGAGTAAAGGTCGAGGAGTAAAAGATCCTAGTACCACCCAATGGCGACGTGGGCCCGTAAGGCACACAGCCAAGTTAGTAAAAGTTTTGCAATGTCTAGACTCGACTTCGGCCAAGAAGTGTGAAAGGGGGATTCCTACAGGCAGTTGGCTCTGATACCAACTTGTGACGCCCCCGATTTAATCGTACACTAATCATGCACGCAAATGTGTACGATCAAGATCAGGGACTCACGGGAAGATATCACAACACAACTCTAAAACATAAATAAGTCATACAAGCATCATAATACAAGCCAGGGGCCTCGAGGGCTCGAATACAAGTGCTCAATCATAGACGAGTCAGCGGAAGCAACAATATCTGAGTACAGACATAAGTTAAACAAGTTTGCCTTAAGAAGGCTAGCACAAACTGGGATACAGATTGAAAGAGGCGCAGGCCTCCTGCCTGGGATCCTCCTAACTACTCCTGGTCGTCGTCGTCAGCCTGCACGTAGTAGTAGGCACCTCCAATGTAGTAGTCGTCGTCGACGCTGGCTCCTGGCTCCTGGACTCCAGCATCTGGTTGCGACAACCAGAAAGAAAGGAAAGGGGAAAAAGGGGGGAGAAAGCAACCGTGAGTACTCATCCAAAGTACTCGCAAGCAAGGAGCTACACTACATATGCATGGGTATATGTGTAAAGAGGCCATATCAGTGGACTGAACTGCAGAATGCCAGAATAAGAGGGGGATAGCTAATCCTATCAAAGACTATGCTTCTGGCAGCCTCCGTCTCGCAGCACGTAGAATAGAGTAGATTGAAGTCCTCCAAGTAGCATCTCCAAGTAGCATCTCCAGTAGCATCGCATAGCATAATCCTACCCGGCGATCCCCTCCTCATATCCCTGAGGGAGAGCGACCACCGGTTGTATCTGGCACTTGGAAGGGTGTGTTTTATTAAGTATCCGGTTCTAGTTGTCATAAGGTCAAGGTACAACTCTAAGTCGTCCTGTTACCGAAGATCACGGCTATTCGAATAGATTAACTTCCCTGCAGGGGTGCACCACATAGCCCAACACGCTCGATCCCATTTGGCCGGACACACTTTCCTGGGTCACGCCCGGCCTCGGAAGATCAACACGTCGCAGCCCCACCTAGGCAAAACAGAGAGGCCAGCACGCCGGTCTAAACCTAAGCGCACAGGGGTCTGGGCCCATCGCCCATAGCACACCTGCACGTTGCGAGGGCGGCCGAAAGCAGACCTAGCCTAGTGGCGTTCCAGTCCAATTCGGCGCGCGCCGCTCCGTCGCTGACGTCTGAAGTGCTTCGGCTGATACCACGACGTCGGGATACCCATAACTACTCCCACGTAGATGGTTAGTGCGTATAGGCTCGTAGCCGACTCAGATCAAATACCAAGATCTCGTTAAGCGTGTTAAGTATCCGCGAGCGCCGAACAGGGCCAGGCCCACCTGTCTCCTAGGTGGTCTCAACCTGCCCTGTCGCTCCGCCACAAAGTAACAGTCGAGGGCCGTCGGGAACCCAGGCCCACCTCTACCGGGATGGAGCCACCTGTCCTTTCAGCCCCCTCGTCAGAATCACTTGCGGGTACTCAATGAGCTGACCCGACTTTAGTCACCATCTGTATAGTATGTATGTGTGTATAGTATATACCCGTGATCACCTCCCAAGTGATCACGGCCCAATAGTATAGCAAGGCAGACTGACAAGAAGGTAGGGCCAATGATGATAAACTAGCATCCTATACTAAGCATTTAGGATTGCAGGTAAGGTGTCAACAGATGTAGCGACAATGTCAGGCTATGCATCAGAATAGGATTAACGAAAGCAATAACATGCTACACTACTCTAATGCAAGCAGTGTAGAGTAGAATAGGCGATATCTGGTGATCAAAGGGGGGGCTTGCCTGGTTGCTCTGGCAAGAGAGAGGGGTCGTCAACTCCGTAGTCGAACTGGTCAGCAGCAGCGTCGGTCTCGTAGTCTACCGGAGAGAAGAGGGGGAAGAAATAATGAATACAGAGCAAACAAAGTATCACAAAATATAACAAGGCAATACGCGGTGTTCGGTGTGCCCTAACGCGGTAGTAGGTGATACCGGTGAAGGGGGAAAAACATCCGGGAAAGTATTCCCGGTGTTTCGTGTTTTCGGGCAGAGGAGCCGGAGGGGGAAAGTTGCGAGTTCGATAGGTTAGGGGGGTGTGGCGGATGAACGGGTTGCGTATCCGGAATCGTCTCGTCGTTCTGAGCAACTTTCATGTTGAAAATATTTTAATCCGAGTTACGGATTAAAAGATATGATTTTCTAAAGATTTTATTAATTTTTGAAATTTAATTAATTATTTAATTTAATTCGAAAATGGATTTATGACATCAGCATGATGTCATGCTGACGTCAGCAGTCAACAGAGTTGACTTGGTCAACCTGACCAGTGGGTCCCACT
>NC_057809.1:336367175-336368073 GCF_018294505.1 Triticum aestivum
GTGGTGGGGGGGGGAGTGGGAGGTGTCGGTGGGAGTTACGGGTTAGGGTGAGGGGTGAGGGGCCATATAGGCCAGGGGGTAATGGGCTGGCCGGCTAGCTGACTAGCTGGGCCGGTTGGCCTAGTGGGGGGGGTCCCTCTTTTTTTTCTTCCTTTTGTTTTCTGTTTCTCTTTTGTATTTTCTTTCTTTTATTTATTTTCTGTTCTGTTTTATTTTTCTTATATAATAGTTTATAGTTTTGCAAAAAGTGAAACCCATAGCTAAAATAGAGTTACAATTATAACTACTGCCACGAAAGGTTTTATCCCTGAACAAAATAGTTTAGTATTTTATAAAACCCAAAATGCATTTATTTAATTGTTTTACCTACTGTTTTAATCATTTTAGGGTATTAAAACATTTTATAAAAGTGGGGTTTCTCCACCACAATTAACTTTGCATTATTTGGCACAACTCGAATATTTTAGTTTTAAAGTTTGAAAACTTTTATTGTTATCATTAATTTGAATTTTGAATTTTGGACCGGTTTTGAACTAACTCAAGATTAGCAACTATAATTGAGGTGACGTGGCAGCACTAGCAGAGGATCACTGTAGCTTAATTTCCCGGGCGTCACACCTTGATTGATGAATGTATTTGGGTCGGGGATGATCCCCTAGAAGTGCAGGCCATCGAATCACTATATCTTCACCATGATGTCGATGTAAGATTTCACCTCCACAAAGAATCATACAAAAAAAGCTTGACACAGCAACATAAACTCATCATATCTGAATAATTGGATCTATGAGAACAGAAAACTCTCAAACCTCATGGCACCGCCAAAAGGATGAGAGGAAATTTATTCTCGCAAAACTATGATGATCACTAGACATTGACGTAGAACATAAAGATCTTG